>NW_016909785.1:298561-377339 GCF_001483705.2 Eufriesea mexicana
AAGACTAGTCTGTAATTTATACTTACCATTTCAAATATTAAATATTAAAAATAACATGTAATTTTAACCAAACTGACAGTATTAGATTCCAAAAATTTTCTTTCTACTGCTAATAAATAGATAAATATGCAAAAATAAATAAATGATAGTGTAATAGTAAATAAATATACTATGATGTATAATTTTAGTAGAATACCACGCAAAGTAAAATTATGAAATTTAATATTAAATATTAGGCTTTTCATAATATAACCATAAATGAAATATTGAAATAAAATTATTTCAACCTATTAATTTCTGCATAACTTCTATTTATGTCAGTTATAAAAAATAGTACTGTCAGTTTATTAGGGAAGCTTCGAGTTACTATTTTTATTATAGTTATTATTATTGTTATAATAGAAAAATATTTCTGAGTGCGGAAGAATAAAACGAATTCTGAATTTGCATACTCTAAAATTCCAATAAATATGCAAAAATAAATAAATGATAGTACAATAGTAAATAAATATACAATGAAATAAAATTTAGTATTAAATATAACACTTTTCATAATATAACAATAAATGAAATATTGAAATAAAATTATTTCAACCTATTAATTTCTGTATAACTGCTATTTATATTAACTATAAAAAATAGTACTGTCACTTTATTAGGGAAGCTTCGAGTTACTATTTTTGTTATAATAGAAAAATATTTCTGTATGCGAAAGATTAAAACGAATTCTAAATTTCCATACTATAAAATTTCAATAAATATGAAACAATACACAATTATTCAAATGAAAAATATTAAATATAGTAATTCTCATTATGTACTATTCTGTAGTCAAATTTCTCTAATGCTTGATATTCATGCAAGTTTTAACATATTCGTAATCACAGTATTAATATAAAATCACTTTTCAAACAGTACTGACCTGTCATAAAAAATCTCCCAGCAAAAGGAAAATATTTATTATCTTTTCGAAAATATCTATTTAAAAAAACAAATCCACGATCATTCGTGTTATCTCGCGTGCAAAAAATTTCGCGAAACCGCAACAAAACCGCTAGAAAATCCTCATACGTACGCTATGACACACCTTGAAAATCGCATTTGAACCAGCGGCAGCGGTGCACCGGGCCGCCTAACAGCCGCCATTACCACCTTTCTGCCGAAAAACCTGTGTCCAGTCGCATTATAAATTCCCCGTTCAAACTTCCTCGTATCTCATTTTTCAACCTCCGCCTCTATTTCCCTGGCTGTTGCTCTTATTCCCCGACACCGAACACCAACCACCCGATACAGGAAGCATCCAAAAAGGATCTGCCGACACAATTGAATACCTTACGCATTCTCGTGCCTGCTGACCAAAAAGCCAAACCATGAGACAGACAAAAAGCCGGTAACCGGCTAAAAAGAGCAAAAGAGCGAACGCAAGTACTGTAGCGCGGAGAAGAGGAAGAGCGAGAGAGAGGGTAGCAAAACGAAAGGTCGGAGTCTGAAAAATCCTGGCGTAGTCGAAGAGAGGGTGGAGAGGTGATGGACCAGGCGCAACTGGAACAAAGGATGGCGCACCCACACCAGGCTGTCGAGGCCGACGTATTGTCCAGGCCGGTATTTGTGATATTAAACTGTTTAATCACCGAACTATAGAAAAAGCACAACGACGCCTGCTCACTGGCCGCAGCAGCCACTCGCGTCTGTGTGAACGTCGGATCCCGCATAGCTCGTAAATCTCACCCCACACCAGGCCGGGCCGCGTACGACGCTTATACGCCGATACAACGGGCTCGTTGTGGCCGATCCTACCTACCCTGCAACCATACACCGTGTTGAAACGAGAAAACCGCGCGCGGGACGACGAGGGCAAACTTGAAACGGGTGATCGTATGTGTATGTGTGCGCGCGCGCGTGGAGGAAGAGTCGGTGTTCCGGTGATGGCGGAGGGTGCGGGTGCAGGAGAGAAAGGGGATGCAACGGCACTCCATAGAATTGGCGACGCGCAGGAGCCAGCCGTGGGTGAAACGCGGCGTACGACAACAATGACGATCGTTCGCCACGTTAAAAGCCTGTTCCGTGACGATTGTCCAGCCCGGTGACATCGATTCTTACCCTTCAGGCCAATTATCGGACCGACATGTCGCCGGTAATCGCTTTTGTGCGACGCCCTTCGAAAAGGCTACGCCGTCAGCTGCCTGGCTTGCGGTCCAGATCCCAGTCCCTCGCGGATCAATTAACTCGCTCGTTCGTGGCTCGCGTTATGCTGATTCTAAGACACGATTCATCATCGTGATCACCCTGACCAGTTGCGGATTACTGTTTCGCGTTGCTCTTTGCGAGGCTGGAGGATTCATCAGCGTGTCTGTTGCGGCCCTAGCACGTGCCTACCGCACGTCCCGAGTTAAGTGAGGCACTGTTTTATGTTCTTATTCACTCGTATTTATCTTATTACCTGGTCACCATTTGGTCACTACTGGGTGAACCTTAGCAAGAGTCAATAAATAAAACGATAGGCATAAGGACCCAAATTATTGACCCAAACATCCACCGAAAGACATCGAAACACATACCCCCAATATTATTCACAACCAATGGGAAGACACACACCTACCACTTACATTTCTCACCAATCAACTGGTAGGCATACAAAACTTATGAAAATCACCGAGACTGCAGTCTCGAGAAGAGTTCTCCTAAAAATCTCAAGAAGACAAGACAAGCATCACGACCAGGCACTCAAGACAGACCGACGACGATCAACTCAGCTGAAAAGACAGTCACACGTTAGAATTCTTTAGTTCATCCCTAGCCAGGTGTATCTCTATTAATTTAGAGTAGACAGCATCCCAACAACATTGTTGCATCCGCCTGAACGGGCCGCGAAACTCCCACTGTGAGAGTTGCAGTGTTCGGGACGCAGCAGTGTCAGTATCGAGAAATTGTATTATTCGGTAGTGTAAAATATCTATGGGTATATTGAAGGTCCTCCCTCACCGTTGCTATAGTCTGCTGATCAGTAGGTATCCTCGATGTAGCAGTGATCCTAGATGGGGGCCGCCTGTTGGCCATAATGTGTGCGCGCGCGCGTGGAGGAAGAGTCGGTGTTCCGGTGATGGCGGAGGGTGCGGGTGCAGGAGAGAAAGGGGATGCAACGGCACTCCATAGAATTGGCGACGCGCAGGAGCCAGCCGTGGGTGAAACGCGGCGTACGACAACAATGACGATCGTTCGCCACGTTAAAAGCCTGTTCCGTGACGATTGTCCAGCCCGGTGACATCGATTCTTACCCTTCAGGCCAATTATCGGACCGACATGTCGCCGGTAATCGCTTTTGTGCGACGCCCTTCGAAAAGGCTACGCCGTCAGCTGCCTGGCTTGCGGTCCAGATCCCAGTCCCTCGCGGATCAATTAACTCGCTCGTTCGTGGCTCGCGTTATGCTGATTCTAAGACACGATTCATCATCGTGATCACCCTGACCAGTTGCGGATTACTGTTTCGCGTTGCTCTTTGCGAGGCTGGAGGATTCATCAGCGTGTCTGTTGCGGCCCTAGCACGTGCCTACCGCACGTCCCGAGTTAAGTGAGGCACTGTTTTATGTTCTTATTCACTCGTATTTATCTTATTACCTGGTCACCATTTGGTCACTACTGGGTGAACCTTAGCAAGAGTCAATAAATAAAACGATAGGCATAAGGACCCAAATTATTGACCCAAACATCCACCGAAAGACATCGAAACACATACCCCCAATATTATTCACAACCAATGGGAAGACACACACCTACCACTTACATTTCTCACCAATCAACTGGTAGGCATACAAAACTTATGAAAATCACCGAGACTGCAGTCTCGAGAAGAGTTCTCCTAAAAATCTCAAGAAGACAAGACAAGCATCACGACCAGGCACTCAAGACAGACCGACGACGATCAACTCAGCTGAAAAGACAGTCACACGTTAGAATTCTTTAGTTCATCCCTAGCCAGGTGTATCTCTATTAATTTAGAGTAGACAGCATCCCAACAACATTGTTGCATCCGCCTGAACGGGCCGCGAAACTCCCACTGTGAGAGTTGCAGTGTTCGGGACGCAGCAGTGTCAGTATCGAGAAATTGTATTATTCGGTAGTGTAAAATATCTATGGGTATATTGAAGGTCCTCCCTCACCGTTGCTATAGTCTGCTGATCAGTAGGTATCCTCGATGTAGCAGTGATCCTAGATGGGGGCCGCCTGTTGGCCATCCTGGGCCTGCTAGTGGACTCGTTAATAAGGCTACCTGGCAGGCCCTGCCTTAGGGATACTATAGGAAAGTCTGGAAACGCTACAACGTATCTAGAAAACGGGGAGTTTACCGAGGACTTGCGAGAAAATCCTCGAATCTCCTTGAACTTGGAATCCATCTAGTGACGAGGGTGAGAATGATGCCGCCACAGGTATTTTATCTTAAACGATCTAAATGTACATTGTATCGTATATTTTTGGATTATCTTGATTAAATCCTACGTGAATAAAGGTTTACAAGTTCGAGAAGTAATGACGGCTTTTTAGTAACTATGATAGATTATTTCAACAACAAGATTGTTCTCGTGCACACAAACTCTCTTGCTCATGACACTCTCAAGATTCTCTTGCTCTTAAGACTCTCGCTCAAAAACTAGTGGTAGTTTTAGGGTTACAACTACCATCGTGAATGCTTCTGTTGCACCCTATGTACCCTCACGCATTTATTCCCTTTCATTCTGATTCGTAACCTTCAAGAACGTGCCTAGACCTTCTCTGCCATAAGTAGTCCTTCCATGAGCTTCCGTTTTCAAACTTATTTTTGAATTTTACAGTCATATTCCGTGGATTTATCATCTTGTCAATGTCGCAAAATTATTTTATTACGTAGTCTCAAATATCTATAGTCATTTTACTTTGAAGAACCTAAATGTGCACTGTACGTTGTGCCATTTTTATTTGCGATGGGTAGCATTGTGTATGAAGGTGTTTCATTAAACGTGTAGTTAGTGAGTATGAATATTTGCATGGACCAATGAGGGATGCATGTGTGGGATATGTGAGGTTGAGATAGTGGTATGATTGAGTGAGAGAGAGGAGATACGAATGGATAGAGTGAGCATGTAGAGTGTGGCCATTATAAGCAGAGATTTATTTATCGTTCATAATTATGATAAATTAGTAAGTAAGACAAGTGGATAGTACTCTCATTGAGGTAACTTCCTGATCCCATGTTATGTACAGTATGAGACACGATTATGAGAGTCTTATGAACATTAGCATGTATAGGCACCGTGAAAATTACCGATATTTATTGATTAAATATGCAAATGACACTGTCGGAGGGGCAACGTGTAATTCAATTCATAGAAGCGAATGGGTAAAATCATAAATGACGAAAATGGCTAAATTTGGCTGTGACCTATGGTTATTGCGATTATGCAGAAATCTATTGGTCACGTATGCACGCGGACGTCACAGTTATGTGCGTTAAGTGGTTGCTGGAAATCGTTATAAACTAACGATAATAATGTATAAATTATATAAATATATAAATATATAACCAACGATATATATAGCAAAGAAATTGATAAATTTCGAATCAATAATTATGGTAAAATCATTGACGTTTTATTAATTCTATTTGCAGTCTTTCCTTCATCCACGTAGAAATTTTTCTAGTATCATAACCTGACGAAGACCAAAAATTCTGTACAAAATTTAAATCTGACGATTACGAAGGAGAATATAATATTTTAGAGAAATTGTATAATAAATACTGCTGAATAATTCTAAATTTGTATTTTGGATCGTGTCGGTAAAATTTTAGTGTCACTTTATTCGTATCCGTTGCACATATTAATAACTTCTCTTCTAAAATGGTAAAATATTTATGCTCATCCAAAATTCCATGAATAAAAATTAATCCTCATTATGCACTCCTAAACCATTGAATTTCCTCCGGCATGTTTCATGATTAACCTGAGATTTTGCGATGCAAATTATTGGCTTGGTCCGTGTCATATAATTTTCACTTCGTTTCATTCGAAAACGCTTATAAAAATTTTTGAGAAACACTCTTTAGTTTCTTTCTGGCTACAAGGAATGTTTCAGTATATAAGGAGCGACCATAAATTCATTAGAGCTTTACAAACGAGAGCTTCGTATATACAACAAAGGTATCTCGATTTCAGGCTGGAAAATTTATGGAACCACTAAAATACGATTCTATTCAAAGCTCCTGAAGAATGAAAAGTTAAACAGCCAAAGCTTAACAGGACTCCATACGAAACGAGTTATCACGACCCCCAATTACTCATACCCCATACAAAACCTCTATTCCACCCCTTCTCTCAAAGATCGCGGCATCGTTATTTCTAACGGAACAACAATTACACCATAGCCAAAGGAACGGGTGTGAGAGGAATAGAAACAAAGAGTTGGAATTGTCCTGTGAAATAAGCGGAGAAACAGGCAAGGGAGAGAGAGAGAGAAATAGAAAATTGGTGTGTAAAATAGGTAAAGAAAGACACAAGAGAGAAACAGAAACTGAGAATTGCCCTGTAAAATAGGCTAAAGAATACACAAGAGAGAGAGGTAGAGGACTGGTTTCTACAATAGGTAGAAGAGAGGCAAAGACAAAGAATTGTTCCATAAAAAAAGGTACGAAACATTTAAGAGAGAGAAAGGGAGAGAGAGGAAAATTATTCTAGAAAATAAACAAAAATATATAAAAGATAGAAAAGGATAAAAAATTAAAATAAAATGTGCGAAGAAATACACGAAAGAGAGATTGATTGTGAGATAAAAATTGCCATACAAAGTGAACAAAATAACATACAAAAAAATAAGAGAGAGAGAATTATTCTGCAAAGAAAATAAAGAAACTCGCACGAGAGAAACAGAGACAAAAAACTGACCTGTAAAATAGGTAAAAACTTGTCTAATAAAATAAACAAAGAACAATGTAAGAGAGAGAGAGAGAGAGAGAGAGAGAGAGAGAGAGAGCAAGATAGAGGTAAAATAATTATCCTGTAAAGTAAATAAAGAAATATACAGAGAAAAGAGAGGAAAAGATTATCCTGTAAAGTAAGCAAAGAAATATGCGAAACAAAGACAGGGATAGAGAAGCATCTTGTAAAATAAATAAAGAAGTACGTACAAGGGAGACAGAGGTAGATATTTGGTCCGTGAAATAGATAATAGAAGCACGTAAGAGAGCGATAAAGATTAGGGGAACATGAAACATGCAAGAGAGAGAGAGAGAGAGAGGGAGAGAGACAGAGATGAACAAAGTTATGCTATAAAATAACCAAAGAACCCTGAAAAAAGGGACACGTGTAAGAAGTTATCCTATAAAATGAACAGAGATATATACAAGAGAACAACAGAGATAAAGAATTATCCTACGAAATAAATAAAAAAATATACAAGAGAGCAACGGCGATAAAAAGAATTATCCTACACAGTAAACAAGGAAGTATATAATAACAAGGAAAGGTAGAGACAAAAGATTGTCTCGTAGGATAAACAAAGAAACGTGCAAAAGTAGGACAGAGATAGAGAAGTGCCAAGTAAACCAGATAAAGAAACCTCCAAACGAAAAACAGACTATAAAAATCATACTATAAAACAGTGGCAAAAAATACAAAAGAGTGAGAAGAATAAAAAAATCGTCCTATAAAATAAACGAAGATACATGCAAAAGTAAGAAAGAAATAAAGAAATAAATTAGATAAAGAAACCTTGGAGTGAAAAAGACACAAAATGATACTGTAGCGACCATCATTCTCACTCTCGCCGCTAGGTGGATTCCTACTTCGAGGACTTTCTCGCAAGTTCTCGGAATACCTCAAATCGAATATATATAACTTCCCGATCTTTCAATAGCATCTCAGTGTCTAAGGCAGGGCCTGCTAGGGTAGCCTTTTACTGATGAGTCCGCTATCAGACCCGGCACGAAATGTACCCCTTCCTTTTCCTACCGTCCTTTCTAGCCACGCCGCCATCAAGGGATACCTGCGACCAGTTGACTTCAAATGATGGTTGGGGGAGGGAACCCCGCAATACTTTAAACAATGAAGGAACCAACGCAAGAATGAACAAGAATAAAAGAAAATCATCCTATAAAATAAACAAAGGCACGTACAAAAACTGAGAAAGAAATAAATAAATGCACAGTAAATTAAATAAAGAAAACCTCCGAATGAAAAAGACACACAAAATCATGTGATAAAACAGTAAAATAATCAACAGAAGAGTGATGACAAGAATAAGAAAATCATTGTATAAAATAAGCAAAGAAACATGTTACAAAGGACTGCCTTATAACATACGCAAAAGAACATGAAAGAGTAAGAAAGAAATAGTGAAGTGAACAGAGAGAGTAAACTTCAAACGAAAAGCAGACTATAAAAATTGCATAATAAAACAATGAAAAAAGAAGAAAAAATACAAAAGAGTGAGAAAAATAAGAAAATCCATTGCAATAAAATAATCAAAGAAAGATACCACAGATTATAAGAAACATATATATACAGATCGTCAGATTATTATACTACAAGGGGCTGTCTGATATAATACTCAAAGAAACGTGAAAGAATAGAACAGAAATCGAGAGAAAAATACACCGTAAAGCTCAAACGACAAGCAGACTATAAAAATCGCATAATTAAACAATGTAAAAAAAGAAAAAAAGGTACAAAACAACGAGAAGCATAAGAAAATCATGCAAATAATCAAAGAAAAACGTTATAAGATACCAACAGGGACTTAAAATTATCCCATAAACCAGATAAAAAGACAGAAGAAAGAGAAGAGTAAAAACGAAACAGAGGATTGGCGTGCGAAAGAGGCAAAAGCCAATTGTCCTCGTGGACGAGGGTAGGAAAGCGATCGGCGATCGTCCGCGCGCGTAGTAAATAAACACCGAGGGATGCGCAACGCTCGGCGAGGAACACGCTGTCAAGCAGTATATTGCGCCTGCTTGTTGCACCGCAACGAAACGCAATAACGTATCGGCGCACGAACGTCACTGCGACTGTCTGTCGCGGCGAGTATACACCGCGGGCGAAGCTGTCGCCCGGCGAAAGAATAACAGCCATAATAGGCTCCTGAATTGTGTGCACCGACAATGGACGAAATGAAAAACGGCGCGCCAACCCCGCCGAGTCCCTTCTGCACTGCTCCTTCGCCTAGCTGGCTTCCTGCAGCGAACTCGTATACAGCTACGTCGACCCTGGCTTTTCTATGTGTTTTGATACTCCAATGTGCTTTCCTTCGGGATGATTCAGTGTCGTCAGTGATAGTATTTAGTTGAATTTTTGAATCAGAGGAATTGTACGGGTGTGACAAGGTTTAGGGGTGAATATGGGGAGCCTAGGTTCGTGACAGAGACAGGGTTCCTTTGGAGTTGAGATTTTGATTCGTTTTCTGATAGGGAAACATGGAAGTTTTTGGTAATATTTAGGATTGTATCCTTGACGATTTCTCGTACACCCTTTTCGCGAGTGTATACTGTCTTGTGAATACCCAAATGGCACACAGAGCTATGTCGACCGTAGCTTTTTTACGTGCTTTGATACTCCAATGTGCTTTCCTTTGGGAGCATTCAGTGTCGTCAGAATAAGTGTGATCATATTTAGTTGGATTTTTGAGTCACAGGAATTGTACTGGATTGACAAGGGTTAGGGGTGAATATTGGGGAGCCTAGGTTCATGACAGAGACAGGGTTCCTTTGGAGTTGAGATTTTGATTGTTTCGGTTGTTTTTGTCTAGTGATAAAGAAACGTGGAAGTTACCAATATTATTTAAGATTATTTGCATGTCGATCTCTCCCGCACCCTTTTTGCGAATGTATGTTTCCCAACAGCTACCTAGGTGTTTCACAGAGCTATGCCGACCATGGATTTTCTCTATGGTTTGATACTCAAATGCGTTTTCCTTTGGGAGGATTGAGTGTCGTCAGAATAGGTGTGATCGTATTTAGTTGGATTTTTGAGTCACAGGAATTGTATAGGAGTAACAAGGGTTAGGGGTGAATATGAGTAGCCCAGGTTCGCGAAAGAGACAGGCTTTCTTTGGAGTTGAGATTTCGATAGGTTCGAGGTTTTGATTGTTTTGATTACTTTGATTTAGTGACAGGGAAAGATGGAAGTTTGCGGTATTATTTAGGATTGTATCTTTGCTGATTTCTCGTACACCCTTTTCGTGAGTGTATGTTTTCCTGCAACTACCTAGATATCACACAGTGCTACGATGATCACGGGGTTTATCTATATTCTGACGTTCCTTGGGAAATATAGAATAGCATAAAAATAATTTAGAGAACTGTAAGGGAAACCACCTAGGTGTCACGCAGAGCTGTGTTTCTCGTGGATCTTCTCTATGTTTTGATACTGGAATGTGCTTTCTTTTGAGAAGATTGAGCGTCGGGAAAATTGGGTGAGATTGTGGTTAGTGCGATTTTTGGGTCAGAGGGATTATACGGGACTGCTGAGGCTTAGGGGTGAATATGGTTAGCCTCGATTTGTGACAGAGACAAGATTTCTTTGGATTTTAGATTTCGACTGGTTCGAGATACTGATTTTGTCATTTGCTGATATATGAACTATGAACTTTCCAATATTATTCAGGATCTTTTGTGCTCCAATTTTTCGTACACCTTTTTTGTGAGTATATGTCTTCTTTTTACCTAGATGTCAATACGATGATCGTGGACATTGTCCACATTCTGACGTTCGAATATGATTTCCTGGGAAGTATGACTAATCATGAAAATAATTTTAAGAGTCATAAATATTTAAGATAACCGTGGTAATATCGTTCAACAATGGCGTACGTTTATGAACAATATGTGTCGATAGAAAGAAGCTAGAAAAAGGAACAGAAGCTTAGAAGCTTCTGTAAGAGCTCTTGTTCTAGTCAGTCGCACCTAATTCACTCTTTCAACCCGAGTGAAAGTAAAACTAGTTATTATTATTGGATAAAATAAGTATTAAAATAGATATTAATATTAAGATTTCGTTTCGTCCAAACTTTGTTGTCAATAATTAACAAGTCTCATATTTTCTACATTTTCGAACTCAAGCAGCAAAGATATCACCAATAAACAACACAGGGAACCAAAATAATTGAAAAATGTCTGCATGAAGTAATCAAAAAAGACTTCTCTGTTCGAATAAAACAAACATTGGAGAACAAGAAACTGAATAGACCAACCAAGAAAATCTGCATTTGCAACAGCCATCGTCCCAAATCTCTCGAGGACTAATTAACCGATATCGTCGGAATACATAAATCTATATAAAGCAGTCGCAACAGCGGACCAATTATCCTCTTCCCGGTGTCACCCAAATCGAGCCTTCTCTTCGCTGCTAATGGACATCAACATGTCCTATCGTCGCGGATAATTGCAACGAGCAGACAACAATCAACGACAGGTCGTTTCCACGCGTAGCAGTCGAACGTCCTGTCATTTCGGGCACTGCGTGCAATTAAGCATCGGCCTTTTTCGGCCGCGCGTTTGCCTTCGAAATGGCTGTGCTCGTGCAAATTAGCGTGGCCCGTATAATGCCAACATTATTCCGCGAATGGTATATTCCGACGCGGCGTGTATGCAGCTGGAAACTTTGAAAAAGGAATAAGCTGGTGCAAGAAAGGAGCGAAGGTAAAAGCAGCTAACTTAATGCAAGAGGAGCCGTGTTTTTTACCCCGTATCGCGCCTTGGCCGCTGCGAATCGAGCCCAGAGCTTATTTATTCATAGGATCCTCCGTTCCAACCTCTTCCACCTTCCTACGAGCTTTTGTTTAATTAAGCAATCGCCAATGAACCGCGAAAATCGTCCGAACGTTAAGATTCTTTTCATCTAACGAGCGCTCATTAATTACAAGATGGCGGAGTGTGCCCCACATCGCGATGGTAATGTCGTGCTTTCAGGTTGTTCGCAGCAAGGTTAATTTTCATATTTCGTTATCGGTTGTTATTACGGGTAATTAGGGTTATTAGGTAGCTCGGGCGAGCATGATAAAGGAATAAGGATAAATTGGTAAGTTTGAATAATTGACAGAAAAAGATGTCAACATTGTTGGAGAAATCTGGGAGACTTTTCGTTCAACGAGGTCCTTGTTAATTGCAAAATGGAGAAATTTGTTTCTTATCTAACATATGACCTGTTTATTGGGTTTAGTATAGCGTAATTCTACGTCGAGTTGTTAGTGATAATTAAGTTTAATTCGAGCAATTATGGTAATAGAGTGGTGCGGGTGGACTGACAGATTGATGTGATTGATCAGAGGCTATAGTTAATCTCGTTGGTAATTTCATTCGTGATAATTTTACCATGTTTTGGTTATATCGAAATCGAGCGATTCCTCTTTCGTTGGAAATATTTCTGAATCGCTATGTCTATATATTAATTTTAAGAACGAAATAGGGGAATTGTACTATGGAAAAATTTGAAAGGAAAAGCATTTTTCCATGAAATAGAAAATTTCCTAGAATCAGAGCCGGTTATCAAATTAACCAACTGAAAATTGTTAAAACATAATTTCTCATAAAAACTCTGCTACCCTTTGTTTCCAGCGAAATTTTTCGTTTTAATGCAACACGCAATAAAGAACTACAGGGATAATTAAAATTCGCAATTTAATCAAGAACAAAAGGCTTGCAGATCTTTTATCTTCTTTCTTCGATATTTGCATTGAAATGAAATGCACATTTTTTCGTACGAAAACAATTAACAAAGTTATTTTGACTCACTTTGACTCAGCAGTTTATTACGTATTTAAAAAAGAATCTCTGGTAAGAAATTTTTAACAACATCCACGATTTTCTAATTTATTCATAAAGAAATATCACTATGTAATAGAATCGTTATTACGTAACTGACTAACTTTTATAATTAAATATGTCTATACATGGATATTCGAAAATTCTATGAAATATATTAAAAACCTAAATGTTTCCTAATTTCTTCGTAAGTATGATTGGAACTCGGAATATAAATAACCTGCACTCTTACTAAAAACAATATAAAATAATATACAATTTTAATTATATTATATAATTGTTCAAATATATTAATAACTCCGTGAAAACAAAGTTCGTTATAGAAGATAATAAATTTTTATTATTTTATCGTTATTGATCAATTTTTCGAATCACTGGAAAACATTTAATGGATCAAATTCATAATAAATCTATGCATAAAATAACAGGACGTTGAAAAATCGACACGAGTCACTATAGGCACACACAGGTACAGGAAATACTAAAAATGTTGTATATACCATCATATTCATAGACGATATAACAAGGTACATACATAAAACTTCGTTCCATTTCGTTACCCGGGAAGATATTGTTTATGGTGATTTTAAAAGCAGAAATAAGTGATCCTCGACGATAAAAGCAAAGCTTGTGTACGGCATTCTATCTAGCTTTTAAACTTGATTCGGTTAGTTCGACAGTATACGCGATGTTTCGTACTTTTTCATATGCAGAATATGCCGATATGATATTCATACATACACTTCTACAGAATGGCAAAACCGCGGTAGTTCAGCACTGGGAACGCCACTCTGATCCTACAAATTCCTTCCTTCTACTCCCTACTTTCCAAAATGTTCGTAGAATTTTTGAAAAATTTTTCACAACCACGCGTAAAATATAGATTTCGTATAAAATCGAGAGTACAATAAAGTAAGAAAATTTATTAAAATTAACGAATATAATTAATATAATTGATAAACTATAAATAAATATCATCGACCAATAATTTATAAGAACTTTAGCATTTGTATCAGTTACAATAAAAATTCGACACCAATTAATTAAATCGCATAAACTATACATAGCACAATTTGAATAATTTAGAAGACTGAAATCTGTGGAAGAAAAATATTTTTGATTAGGTCACTTTTTTATTACCGAATTGATAATGATATTAAATTCCAGTAATTTTGAGAATTATCAATTCTTATTATTAAATTTCATAGAAACTTTCTTCCTTCTTTGATCGAATAATATTATACGACAAATAATTTTCTTGAATTTAAATCCCAACTGTCCTGTCCCAAGATATAATGATAAAACTTGAGAATACTACACGACCTTCCTCTAGTTTTAATTGTACTCGTAGTCGTAGTTGTAGTTGCAGTTGTAATTGTAGTTATGACTGCAGTTCTAGTCGTAGTCGTAGCTGCAGTTGCAGTCGCAGTTATAATCGTATATTTATATGCAGTCACGATTATAATTAAACCGAAGATATATTATACGAATATTTCTTAATACAAAGTTAGAGATTTTTTAATTCAACTATCTCCAATAATAATTTCCCAATAATCACTCATAATAATTCCATCTTCATTAACAATTTTTAATAATAAATAATTTAAAAATCACCAGTGATGATTCTATCTCTAAGAATAATTTTTCAATAATAAATAAATTAATAATCAATGACAGAGATGTTTTATTTTCAACAGCAATATCTCATTCAATAATAAATTATTTCTTCTTTTTTAAATAATAACGAATAGACTGTTTTTCACGGATTCAGACAAAAACCAGATTAAAATACCCACTATAAGGAAAGTCTCGATAACTCCTTTATCTCCAATAATAATTTCCCAATAATTACTCATAATAACTCCATCTTCAATAACAATTTTTAATAATAAATAATTTAAAAATCACCAGCGATGATTCTATCTCTAAGAATAACTTTTCAATAATAAATAAATTAATAATCAATGACAGAGATGTTTTATTTTCAACAGCAATATCTCATTCAATAATAAATTATTTCTTCTTTTTTAAATAATAACGAATAGACTGTTTTTCACGGATTCAGACAAAAACCAGATTAAAATACTCGCTACGAGGAAAGTCTAAACTGTATATTCGTCAGAACTTTTCCATTTACGCAAATTTATTAATCACTGCAGCATCAACAAGAACTCCTCGAAAACCGAACTCGACGTTTCACCGGTACAATTCAAAGTCAAAATTCCTCGATACCTCCATAGCCCGAGCCATCGCTGAACACGATCCACCCACGATTCCCAACGACTCATCCTGCCCCGGGTCGACGAGAGATTTTATGAATAATTTCAGCGCGATGGCATGTCGCGGCAGTGACAAGCGAATAATGATCAGGAAAGCGTGCATAAGTCCGACATTAAGTTTTGATTTCGCGTCGGTGGCCGTGGAATAACATTGCTTTACGATTCGCGGAACAACCCTGTTATATATCGGCGTCGAAGCGTGCCGGTGACTTTTATGAATAGCTTTATGCAGGTGAAAGAAGTAGTTGTTAAGACGACGAGGGAATCCGCGATCGAGACCGTGGAATCGGGTCAACGACCGTGGTAAAACATTACTTGTAGAGAAACCGGTTTCACGCACGTACATCGTAAAGTCATGCCTGGAGTCAGGGTTGACGAGGGTGGGAGAGGGTGTAGCAGGGAATTTACGTCAATTTGCAAAAAACTCGTAAAATCCCTGTCCCGCTGCTCTCCGCGCCGCCATGTCGCTGTCTTCCTCACCCTCGACGAGGATTCCTCGCGCTTGGTCCTCGCCTTTCCGCTTTGCGATCGTCTGGGATAAGCACGGGGTCGGTTAAGAAGCAAGTTCGTGTAAAATAGATGCACAATGGGTGTATTGTAGGTATTCAACAGGTTATTCTGAATTAAAAATCTGGTGGAATTGATTAGGTCGAGAGTGCAGGGGAAAATCAAATTGGGGTGGGTGAAGTATGAGATGTAAAAATATAGCATAATCCAGATTATTTTGTAGAAACCTGTTCGAGCTGAATATTTTGTTTATTTTCTTCGGTTTTGGATGGAAATAAAGTATATTATAATCCGAATTTACAATTGCAATAACTTTATAATTGAGAAAATAATTTTGTACTATTATTGATGAGATGTAAAGATATAGCAGAATCTTGATAATTTTGTAGAAACCTGTATGAGCTAAATATTTTGTTTATTTTCTTCAGCTTTGGATGGAAATAATGTATATTGAAATGCTTATAATTTAAATTCTGTGATGCTAATTTAGAATTACAATACTTTTATAATTGACAAGATAATTTTGTACTATTATTGACGAGATGTAAAAATACAGTCGAATCTTGATAATTTTGTAGAAATCTATATCAGCTGAATATTTTGTTTATTTTCTTCGGCTTTGGATGGAAATAAAGTATATCGAAAGGCATACTTTTCATTCTGTAGTCCGAATTTAGAATTGCAATACTTTTATAATTGAGAAAATAATTTTGTACTATTATTGATGATATAATTTACTATTATTTCGTACTATTATTTGTACTATTATTGTACTATTATTTTGTGCTATTATTTAATTACTATTAATAATTTACTATTATTTTGTACTATTATTCATATAAAAATATAGCAGAATCTAGATAATTTTGTAGAAACCTGTATGAGCTAAATATTTTGTTTAGTTTTTTCGGCTTTGGGTGGAAATAAAGTAGTCATTTAATTATTACGGTATATTTATTAATTTATTAAAGTCAAAATATTAAAATCAAATAATTCTATGTATTAATTCATATGCGACTATTCCAAAAAATATTGTCTGCTATTTATCTATAATTAAAATATCGTCAACTGCAAAGGATTAACATCGAAATTGAACCCCCGAGAGAAAAAACCTACTTGAAATTAAATTTCAGTAAACAGGTAAATAAAAACGACGCAGAGGAATATCACAAAACTGACGTGAAAAGCGACCTGGAAAAAGACGCGTTAAACAAGGAACCAGGTGTACAGTTTCAAAAATAATCTACATTCTTGCTCACTCTCGACCACACCGATAAACTAATTAAATCGGGCTACGTTCCCTGGAATCCAAACACCCAAACACCATTCCCGGCGACAAGCCTGACCATTACGAGGTGTACCACTCCCCCTGGCAAGTTTTCGATATTTCCCGCGATACTAGGCGGTTTTGTCGCGGCCTGTCAAAGGTCAGCTGGCAGAGAAAAAGATTGCATTACGTGCCAGAGATCAAAGCAGCAACCCGACAGTTCACTCGATGCTAATTATACATTCACCGCAACATCGCGGCGCCCTTCGTGGCTAACCGTTCCGTGTCAACAGTCACCCTACATTGTCGATTCGTTTGTACGCTAATTAAAGGTGAATCCCAGTCGCCGGAGACTCGTTTCGATACCTGTCGCCGATGCGCCTCCTTACAAACGAACCGTGAATATTCATGCGTTCGACACCTGGCGTCCTCCGCGTTCAGGGGATGCCTCCACGGGGTGAATAAGAAAAGTGAAAGTGACTGACCACGCTACTCGTGGCCAACCGCTTAATGAAGACGCCCCTGGCGTTTGAAGCTTTCTGTCAAGGGCCCATTCCTTTTCGCCTTTGTCGCCGCTTCTGTCACTGAAAGCTATCCGACTCTCGTTTTGTCGCTCAGAAACCTGTTTCCCTTTGACGGATTATTTTCAAGCTGTTTTCCTCGTTTTCCTTTTTCCTTTTTGTTTTTGCTTAATTATAGAGAGGTTGAACGATTTGAGGGATTAGAGGGGGAGTTTCCCTTTTTCCATGGGTTTTAATTGACAAGCTTTTAGGGGATTGTGGAGGAACTGAAGAGAGATTTGAAATAATCGTAGTAGAAGTATGTTTGGAGACGAATTTTGCTGTTGTAATATAATGTAGCGTTTATTATTATTTATGCACTATGTGATTTCATTATAATATGGTAATTATTAAGGAACAAAGGATATATTTTTCATTCATAATTGAAATGAAATTTGTTTTATAGCGTGTAGTATAAATATAGTAATTTGATGTTGGTCACCAGTTGCAGGTTAATATTAACAAATAATGGTAGTGATAATAGTTGTTGGAAAGTTGGCAGTGACTCCAAAAATAAATTTTCGATTGTAATTTTGCATTAATAATTCGATATTAAATTAATTATACGAATCACTCATTTGATATCGGAGAAATGGTAACAAATGGAAATGGTGTCATGGTAATCAGAGAAACAGCGAGTATCAGATGATTCCAAAAATTAAAAATACTGCTGTGTGAATAAAAGTAATCACGATGATAACCAGAGGAAATTCCAAATTAATATCACGTTTTCTGCGAAGAATAAAGGTTTAGTATAATGAACTACGGCATTACAATGCCACAGATATACGTGACGAAATTAAAATTTAATCAAATTCCGTACTTCTCGAGCCTTGAATATCCAATTTAATGAGTACGAGTGTAACATTGTACCGTGCTTCGTTAAAAATTAAAAACCCGATTACCGAGTAATAGCGATTGCAACGATAATCAGAGGAATATCGAAATTGCTATCAAACTTTCAGCAAAAATTTAATATTCAATTTTCACACGTAGTACTCTCAAAAAGTATGGTTAAAAAGTAATTATTAACCGAATTAATATTAAGTCTGGAGTGAATTCTGTTTTATTTCGACCTTTTTCTGGGCCCGTCCCTATTTTCTTATAAGCCAACTCCAAAGTGCTCGGGGAGCTTATTTAGGACTTTGTTTACTAACTTCGAAACGATCTCAACGCAAGGGAGGAATCAGGCATGCGCTTATGGTGTATGCATCGTAAATTATTGCACTTAAATTTGAGACTTCTACAACTGCCACTCCATTAACTCACAACGGTTTTCGCGAAGTTCAACGTGTAAGTTGCTAACTCTTAGAAAGCTAGTTAACATTTCATCTACCACGCATCCTGTATTACTGTTACGTTCGCGATAGTCAGGCAATATATTAGGCTGATAGAAAATTTCTCGTTTCATCGAAGGATGGAATTAAATTGTTTCAACCCTCTGTATTCGAGAAGTGATTTCTCAGTTGCTGATTACTAATATCGTGAGAATTAGCGACCTATATTCGAATTATAAAAGTTTAAAGTAGAACATGGATTCATGAAATATTGAAATACAAATATGTTATATATATATTAATTTATTTATGATTTCCTTTCTTGGTATGATAGGAAACTTTATTAATTTTACAATAGAACAGGTTTGAATTGCCATTCGTCTATCTGATCCAAACATAACGCGAACCTAATTTAAAGGAAAGGCAAGACAATAGACTCTACTGATCTCCCTTTCTTCCATTGGGGATAGATTTGTTAATGTTAAATTCGATTAAACTCGAAGACCAAATAGAAATTCGAAACTGATCCAAGAACGAACTACAAGCCAAACCTAACCTAAAAGAAAGGCAAGAAGATAGACTCTACAGTCCTCTTTTCTTCAATTACTGAGAGATTTGTTACTGTTAAACTCATTTAAACTCAAAAGCCAACCAGAAGATCCAAACAGACGAAAACATGAGCCCTAATCCAAACCTAATGCAAACCTAACCTAAAAGAAAGGCAAGAAGATAGATTCTACAGTCCTCTTTCTTCAATTACTGAGAGATTTGTTACTGTTGAAGTCACTTGAACTCAAATGCCAACCAGAAGATACGACAAGGTCCAAGTACGAATCCAAATTCAAACCTAATGCAAACCTAACCTAAAAGGAAGGCAAGAAAATAGACTCTGCAGTACTTTTTTCAATTGTCGATAGATTTATTGCCGTTAAACTCACTTAAACTGAAAAGCCAACCAGAAGATACGACAAGGTCCAAGTACGAATCCAAATCCAAACCTAATGCAAACCTAACCTAAAAGAACAGCAAAATGCTATACTCAACGTTCTTCTTTCCTCGATCATCGACAGATTTGTTATTGTTGAACTCATTTAAACTCAAAAGCCAACCAGGGGATCCAAATAGATGCAAAGACGACTCCTAATCCAGACCCAATGCAAACCTAACCTAAAAGAAGAGCAAGAAGATAGACTCTACAGTTCTTTTTCCAATTGCCGATAGATTTATTACTGTTAACCTCACTTAAACTCAAAAGCCAAGCAGAAGATCCAAATAGATAAAAGGACGAGTCCTTATCCAGACCCAATGCAAACCTAACCTAAAAGAAGGGCAAGAAGATAGACTCTACAGTTCTTTTTCCAATTGCCGATAGATTTATTACTGTTAACCTCACTTAAACTCAAAAGCCAAGCAGAAGATCCAAATAGATAAAAGGACGAGTCCTTATCCAGACCCAATGCAAACCTAACCTAAAAGAAGGGCAAGAAGATAGACTCAACGTTCTTCTTTCCTCAATCATCGACAGATTTGTTACTGTTAAACTTAAACTGAGACTTATGACTTACTTTAACTTACCAGAAGAGCCAAGAAGATTCAAAGGCGAACCCACCGTTATATCATCGTCTTATTCAAGAAGATCAATAAACCGTTCGATCATAATCGTGATTTAACGTAGAATTCCGGGGAAACTGATTCCAGCCCACTGTTCCTAGGTTCCGTTGCGAAAAGACCCAGTGATACACCCCGTGGCGTTCGGCTAGCATGTTGGGGAGCCTCATAAAATGCAAATGTTGTTAGCATTCCCTTATATTCGCTTATACTTTGCAATCCTCGCGATATATGCACACCCATACATACGTAGCGCGTTTGATATTCAAACGCTGAGATTTACGAGCGAATGAAAAATACATATAACGTTCTACGCTGACGCTTCGTCCACGTCTGCTTCGATCCCGCCACCTTTTCATACGAATAATTTCGAATTTGCAATTGCTATTCATCTGTCCTGACGTGGCCGCCCGTTTATGAAACAGAATAACGTCGTTCGCGCGACAATAATAGTCCGCTAAACGTTCAACGAGACAATGCTACACCACCGTTTATCGTTCCGTATCGATTCCACTCCGACAACCCCGGGTCGTTGATGAAATTTAATAACAACGCCGATTAATTTCTCGTTTCTACCGTTTAATAATATGCTGCGCGTCAAGTAATGGTCTCCGAGCCGTCATTAAGCTTCACGTGATAATTATGCTCGTTGAAACGAGATATAAACGTTCGACGTGTCTTCTCTGCGAGGATTCCAATTGGATCGAGCACGCTAAATCTTGAATTTTCACGTGACAATGAATGAACTTCTTGTCAGGAAGTACCATGTTTGAACAATGACGTTTTTGCAGTAATTTTTATATAAAAATGGGGAAAAACGTGAAATTGAAAGTTCAAGGAAAATTAAATAATACATATATTGTTTCGCAATACGTACGTTGCTTGTGTATTTTTGTGAGGAAATTATGTGCAATTGAAGTGAATTAACCTTGCTTGGGGCTGAAATTATTTCCTGTGAAAATTATAGAGTTCTCTTGCTTTCTTATTTTTGTTTCCCATGTGTACAAATGTTCCCTATCTTTTAAGTTGTGAATTTTGTAAATTATATTAACAATATTTGCAACCTTATGGAATTTTGTATTCATTAAATTACTGATGTTTCAGACAAACTGAGTTGCAGCTTTAATCACTTTGTTATAATATAGTTCAAATTTATAATGCACTTGACTTTAGTTATGTATACTATAATTGCGAGCATAGACGATGCTAGAGATACTACTCCAAGTCATAGTAAACAATGGAATAAAAGTAATAAATAAATTAAGAAATAAATTCAAAGATCTATACAAATAATTCTAACTCCTACATTGAACTACATATAGCTATTATTATAATTATAAACGCATGTCAAACTAAAAATAAATCAAGAAAATCTCAATTAAAAATTAATGAAAGACTTCGTTTAAATATTAACAACTAGGTCACAAGGAATACCCAAATCTCACGAACAAATAATCATCCCTTAACTCAAATAGGCTCATAAAAATTACACGAATATTCAATTTGCCAGAACTTACATCGCGAATCACTTTAAACTCCAAAATAGACGTAACAATTGCTAAGATTAATTCAACCTTTAGAAACTGCAAGAGTAACGTCGCGACGCGTCGTCCAAAGCTCAGAGGGCAAAGTTCACGGAATTAGGACATAGTCTGGGTCCTCACGGTAAAGACGACAAATTACACTGACGACAGATCTAACGTTCTAATTATCGTTCACGAAGCACGTTCCAGATCATCGCCTTGGAGGAATCGTATCGCAAAAAGCAGATCGGCATTCGGTTCGGTTTACGAGCGAGCTGTCGTTACGAGGGCATAAAGATGGCCGCCGCTTTTTATTAAATTCTATCTCGACGAGGGTGAACGAGGCTACATGGCATTTTTAGGAGCGTCGGGAAGAAAACTGTGATACACCGTGAATGATTCATTCGGCGAAAGTCGAATCAAAATTTTATTCCACTTTCCGTTTCTTCCTTCACCCCTTTGGGAAAGGGGATTCTCGTGGAAATAAATCTCGATGCAGATAGTAAAATTGGAAAGAATATTTAAAATGAAAATAATTTTATGAGATATTTAATATCGAGTGATACGTATTACTGAGAGAATAAAGTATTTTATGAAATGGGAGAAGCTCGAGTAAATTTATAATTTTATGTTAGTTGAATGGTTTGGTATAATTTTTGAATTTATGTCAAAGAAAGATTCGAGAATGATATACGAGAAGGTTGTCTCCTTATGAACGTGATACGTTCGCGTTTACCCTGCAGAAACAGCGCATGAGAATCATGAGATCATTAGTATTCTCTATCGGTGTACCACTCGAAGATGCATAGAGTTTATGTTTCGTGGGACGTTTGCTATCGCGACTCAACGTATCCCCTAGCGTTTCGTGTAATTTCCTCCGAGACGACTAGAACTATACTTCTCAACAGTGAGTTAGAAAATTTCGTTCATAAATAAACGCGATAAGAAACTATACGAACAGCCAATTCCACCATATGTCGTCGATAATTACCATTACTTTATCAAATTTGATATTTTTCAGTGAAATTAGAATAAAAATTCTACAACCTGTTAGTTACTACTTCTAATATTTTTAATATTTTTTCCTATTACTATTTCTACTATTCTGGATATTAGTATGTTTATTATTTTTTCTCATTTAGTACTATATTTTTACTATTTTACTATTTTTTGGTCATTTAGTATTTTTGATATATTCTATTTATTTTATTTTTCATTATTGTTTATATTATTTTCATATTCTTAGTTTTAATAATTTTACTACTTTTATTATTATTACTTCTGCTTTATATTTTTAATATTTTTGTTATTATTATTGCTATTTTCACTATTTTCACCAGTTGCTATTTTTACCTTTTTAATACTATATTTTTATTATTTTATTTTTTGGACATTTAGAATTTTTTCTGTATTTTATTTATTTTATTCTTTATTACTGTTTATATTATTTTCATATTCATAGTTTTAAGAATTTTACTACTTTTATTATTATTACTTTTGCCTCATATTTCTAATATTTTTGTTATTATTATTGCTATTTTCACTATTTTCACTATTTGCTACTTTTTCTTATTTAATACTATATTTTTACTATTTTACTATTTTTTGGTCATTTAGTATTTTTGCTATATTCTATTTATTTTATTTTTCATTATTGTTTATATTATTTTCATATTCTTGGTTTTAATAATTTGACTACTTTTACTATTATTACTTTTGCCTCATATTTCTAATATTTTTGTTATTATTATTATTGCTATCTTCATTATTTTATAAACGGTACTTTTATTACTGTTGCTATCTCTATTAATTTTGTTTTTCGGTATTCTTATTACTTTTCCTACGTATCATCATTTTCGCTATTTTTACTAATATTATTTCCACCATTTCCACTATTTTTGCTATTACGTCGACGATTACTAATATGTTTATTATTTCCACTATTTTTACAATTCCTATTGCTGCTGCTCCACTGTTACCACCTTCGCTCGAACCCAATACACCACCCGATTCACAAAAACTTCAAACTACCCCTCTATACCCTATCAAAATTCCCTCGCCGACGCGAAAATCGCCGAAGCAGATTACGTAAGATGGAACTTAAAATTCCGTCTTCGTGCCCAGTTATTTTTCACGTTCATCGTTAATGCAGGGCGGCGTCAAAGCACGTTGGAAATTCAAACAATGCAGACGAAGTTCGGAAGGAAAAATGTTAATGGGTATTCGAGGTGCAACTTTCAATTTCCGGTTGGCCAGCGGGGGGAAGAAGAAAGCTGGTAACTTCGCAATTCGAGGTCGGATAACGAGTGTATATTCGAAAACGCTCGAAAACGATCGTCCCGATCGATCACACACGCGGAGTCGTCGCGAAGAGAACGCTCGAGGACCAGAGGCACTTCCGGTTGTTGCGCGGCGCGCGTCGAGAAACAGCGCGATAAACGACGCATCTGCAATTCTGGACAAAGATTATACCTTTTTACAGAGTAAACAGACGATCAACAGGTGTTCGCGTCTCCCTCTGCCGTTTCGATGAAATAAACAGACGGTTTTCTTTGCCGCGGATTGCACGCCTCGTGGTTGCAAAGAAATCAACGAATAGGGAATTGGAATTAAAGCGAAGAACAGTATTGTGTTCGGGATAAGTATTGTACTTGGAAACATGATATAATAAAGTACCGTACACACTGATGATATGCATAACGATTTTCCGTGTTTATCGAGTATTTTAAAGTGACACATGTTTATCTTGTATATTATATTTATATAAATATATTAAATATTTATGTAAGGATGTTATTGAATAGGATAAGAATCGATGATTATGTTCACTCTTTCGCACGATACCCGTTTGCAACGTTTACTTTCGATGAATTTTGTACTGCAACTGACCTATCCAACTACTTTCTCAGTTGTTGTCTCTTCTTTCATAGATTACATAAATATACGATCCACTCATTCTTTCTTACAGACAGCACTCACTTTTTCATCAATATATATTAAAATATATATTAAAAAAGCGATAATGTCAACCAATACTATAGTACATGCCATATAAGGAAGATTAATATTATAGTTGTTGATAAAAACATTTGCAAATTATTCAAGTTGAATTTTAAAGATTTATAACCTCATCCTGTTGTAATATTAACTATATTTAGTGTTGAATACCTAGCCAAGGTTCAATTATAAAAACCTAAATAATAAAAACAGGAAATTTGTTAGAAGAAAAAGAGAATTCACAAGCTCTTTTTGGAATAAGAATCTATCTGCCAAAATCATGGAATATTCAAACTTGAAACATTTTCTCGTTTGCAAGACTATGCTAACCCAAACCCTATGCAATCGATATTAAACGTACTTCATTTTCATCTTGAAATTAAGACTATCACAAAGAAGAAAGTACAAAAGTTTTGCAGTTGTTTAAAATCGATATTACGTGAACTTCATCTTTCACATAGAATATATAACCAATTTTAATAGAAAACCTAAAGGACAACGAATGAAACGATATCAAGGAACTCTATAACGAACTACAAACATAGTCTCTTCCCTCTTTTGTGTGCTGTTGCTAATAAGAAAAAGAGTACTATTGTAGGATATTTTTGGACAGGATGGTCGAAGTGTTTCTATAGGGAACACTTCGCCAAGTATAGAGGTCCCGTTAGAGTCTGGTGGCCAGACGAGTCTTAGAGAGAGTATGAGGAATTGTCATAGAGTGTGAGAGAGTCGTGTTAGAGTTGTTGCGTAGAGTTCGTGTAAGTGTTCGTCTAGAGTTATTGTAGAGAGTTGCATTTAGTAAGAGTTGAGTCGAGAATTTAGGCTGACAAAGAGTCCAATCCAGTCCCAAGTCCGCAGTAAATTTGGGAATCCGAAGTACTCTCCAACGAAGTAGAGACTCTACGCTATAATAAAAAGGAGAAACACCTTCACCAAGTTCAATTATTTCCACTTACCTTCTCTCCTACTACAATAATACCTCACCTTACTCAACAATATGTAGAATAGATACAACAACTAAAGAGTTCTGATGTTGAACTGTCTCTGGCGCTGAATTAATCGTCGTGAGTCTATCTTGACTGCCTTGGACTGAGGTAGAATTCCTTCGTCGTGATGTTTGCGTGTCTTCTTGAAATTTTGAGAAAGACTCTGGAGGTTATATAAGTTCGTATATCTACTAATTGGTTGGGGGGAATGGAAATGGTGGGTGTGTGTCTTCCTATTGATTGTGAATAATATTCAGGCTGTGTGTTAGCTTCCACGTCTTTTGTTGGTGGTGGATGCTTAAACAAATTGAGCCCTTATCGTTTCAAAGTTGATTTATTAACCCTTGCTAAGGTTTTCCCAAGTGGTAGTCAGGTGACGAGTGTCCGCGAGTCAAGGGATGCTGGCAATAAGCGCATAAAACAGTCCTCTACTTAACTTGGGATACGCGGTCCTAGGGCCGCAAGAGGAATTTTGAATAACGATCTTGGATGAAATAAATTGACTTATGCAAACGATATGAGGAGATCGTGGAGTGTTGTTTTATAAACGCCTTTGATCGATATGTGCAACCCGATTGAAATTAAACGTCTGACATTACCCAAAAAGCCAACAGCGGTCACATGCAGCATCAAACACCCAGCCCCATCGAATCCCCAGACACGACCACCAAAATCTCACCACTAATTGAATTTCCTTGGATTCGCAAAAGCTATCGTGCAACGGGCCAGGTCTGCTCGAAAATTACCCAAAGAAGAACACAGCGTCACCTAGGCAGCATCTGCTGCCGAGGCAATCACGTAGCGGTAGAACACTCGGGACAACGACGGCAAACGCCATCCGGCCACCACGGCATCCCGATATTAACATTCAAAGTGTATCAGGCGCGAGTTCGCCATCATCCCGGCAAAATCGAAGCCTGGCCATCGATTCCGCGTCCCCTTCGTCGTCGCCGTGTCACCAGGCGTCGAACTCGCGACAGCCGGCCGTTCGTTTACGCCACAGCCAGTGATAGATTCGTTATTACCCGCGAATTCGGTATTCTATATACGTTAGGTGACCGTGTAATAGAGAAAAGGGGAAAGACTGCTCAGTATGCATTGCGGTCTTCTGCTGTCTGGGCTGCAAGGGTGGGGTTAATATCGGGCTTCCGGTGTACGATATGCCCGGTGCATGCACGTATTCCGACCCCAGCCGACACACTCCGACCATTCTCGCGCTGTGTACACGTGTACACGAGAACTCGTGCGATGACTCGTACTACCCGTGTACGAAATGCAATATAACCTGCTTTCGACTTTGCTTGTTGCCTCGCTGAGACAACTTACGCGTACCATCCAATGTCTGCGAGCAGGGAGTCGTCATTGTCTCTAAGTGCTTGGATATTGAACGATGAAAAATTCAGAAACGAATTGTGGGGTTTGTCCCTTTTGAAGACTTCTTGCCGATAGGCAGGATGAAGGAAAAAGGGTTTATTTCGTCCTGGGCCTGCTAGGAGACTCGTCAGTGAGGCTACCTAATAAGCCTGTGTCTTAGATGAGGAATACTATTGGCAGGTCAGGTATTTACAGGAAGCAGAGGTTTCGTGGAGGACTTACGAGACATTTTCAACCCTCTTTGTTGAAAATAGGATACGTCATAACGTATATCCAAAAATCAATCTCTTGGCAGAAGTAGATATATCTTTGAGCTATGCACCGAAGAGGTTCCGTGAAGTCTTTACTTCACGCGTTAGATAAGAATTAGGGGACCAAGACTAGTTTTGTCTCTTCATGCGAACAGTTAGAATACATAAGGTATACCGTCCTAAGGATAGAATAAAGATGATTATAAAATAAAGATAGCATTTCTTTTTACCCATAATCCCAATATTTTTCATTGTCTCTGACGGTGAGTGCATGAACGGTGATCGCCAGGAAATAATTGCTCGCAAATGCTTCAGTTTGGTGTAATAGCAACGATCTCGCTTGATGAGATCATCTGTGTGATCTGTCATCTATTTTCATGTATTGTTAGTGAGAATCTGCTAGACGATGTGATTCGCGAGGTATCTGATGAGACACGTGCCTAGTGACGCGGTTTGCTTGTTGCCTGATGAAAAATTGACTTTGTCCTTTGGAACAAAGTAATCAGAAGCTGTCAAAGGACAAATTTCTTGATTGGCAACCTTGGTTGGACTAAGATTGTTCCCTTGGTCCTCGAATCGGTCACTCTGAAGGAAAAGGAACGTCCTCTATGGCAAAGCAGATGATGAAGGAATCCTCTCCTAGTGGGTGAGGCTCTAGGGGTGTCACACACGCGTTGGTGACCTTTCTCGAGAGGTGATCCTGATGACCTCACCTTTTAATTCATGGATTCGAAGGTTGGGATCACTTGGAACCAACGCACATGACCTGGTTTTGATCCCTGCAGACTTATTATCAGCCAAATTCCAACTGCTGTCACCTAATTTCGTTAAATTAGACGATGAACAACTTCTCGTGATCGATGAGCAATAAAGAGAAATTTGATAAAATGTACAATAACCAAAATGGAGATGAAAGGTACCAAACGTCAAATTATTTAGTATTTAGGGCCTGGCTGATGAAAGATTTGCTCTTTGTTCGACAAGGGAAGGACTCGGAGATATTAAATTTTAAACACCTAATCAGCCGTCTATGAAAGAGGATTGGGTGCCGCGATGGCGTAATTTAGCGGCTATTTCTGGTACTTATGGTTGCGCTGCGAATCGCGGCATCATATCGGGCAGATTAGCCGTGGACAAAAACGGCCCGTATTGGCCGGCTGTTTCGTTCGAATGTTGCGGAATGGCGGGATGAATGTGCATGTGGATTAATTTCTTGTTTGATAACGGACTGATGAAGCGGTTGAATAGGCGGTCGAGGATGGAGAGCTGCCGAGATTGGTTTCTTTGAATGCGAGTGAAGAACTGCGGTGGAAATAATGGACTGGAGTGAACGTTTAATGCCAATGGCGACGTGGTCTCGTGGATAGCATCCGTTTGATTAACGTGGGTTCCTGCATTATGGTTATTATATCCAACTGTTATTATGTCGCGGGGTTTCTGCGGGGTTTTCGATTCAAATTGCGTTTGATGCGCTGGTTCGGTGAGCATACAGAGTGGTTAGAGAAGTTGGTGGCATTTCTCTGTAGTTTTGACAGGGAAATCGTTTGTATTAAATTTCTGAAATTAGGTATATCGATTTTTTGGTATTCTTGGTGTTATGCGAATGAATGGTTATTTTATGTCGAATATCAAGTATAGTATATCAAGGGTAAGTATAGGAAATATTCTTGATAATGGAATTATACTTATGATGCATGCAAATATGACAGGATTCAAATTTCTGATACCAGGTATTTTGATCTGTTGGTAACGTTAGTATTATATAGAGAGATTGAATGGTTATTTTATATTGGACGTCAGGTATAGTATATCAAGAGTAAGCATTGAAATTGTTGGATAATACTCCTTTGTTACTTTTGATAAAGGAATGATTCTCGCGATAAATGGAAATAATGATAGGAATCAAATTTCTGAGACCAGGCATTTCAAAATTTTGCTCGTTCTCGTGTTATACGAATGATCTGGTGTTATTTTATGTTGGATATTAAGAATAGGTATATAACTTAACCCTTTGTACTCGAGAGGCGCCTCTCAGTCGCCATTTAATCAAATTTTAGAGATGGATGTTAATTAATATATGAAATTTACAATTACCGAACGATGCGTGGAATATGGAAGTAAAATAATTCTACGATTTAATTTGCATACGATTTCTTATTTACCGATTTTTTTACAGGTCCTATGACAACCCATTGCGTCACTCAACCCTGCTTCGAGAATTGATAAGCTGAATGGTTCCTCGAAGCAAAGATAGACCTCGATGCAGGGTAACGCCATCCAAATAAAGATTCCTCTCATATATGGGGCAATAATTCAGTTCGTTTTTCCGAAAAATCGTTTGTAACCCCTACCCTCGCACCTCGAACCTCCGTTTCTCAATCTGGCAGTGAGGGTGTGAACGTTGGTCGCTACAGAACTATTCGCTATCTTTTTCGTTTGTGATACTATTGGGGTGAGACTTTTGGGGTGAGTGAAATTTGCTTGTTCGTGAGATGGAAGCTATCGCGGATGTAGTTAGTAATTTGTTTGTAAGATCGGGTTTGAAAGGGGCAGGAAGCTAGCCCCGCAAGCGCGTATGGTATAATTGTAATATATTTCAACAGAAATTTCTACGACGAGTTCCAGCTTTCTGTTGCCGAGCTTCTCTGTTTCGTGCAATAAAACATTTTCAACTCCTTCGTGGTTCTCTACTACAGTTTCAGTTATGGTATCTGTTATAAGATGAAACATAAGGTTATCGTGTTTATTAATTTGCACGAAGAGAACGGAAAGAAGAAACTCGATTTCGTTCACCCCCTGGCCCAAAACACCCGGTTGAAATCAGAGCCAGAGCACGAGGCTCGTAAAACGTATCATTGCGTCGCGTTATTCGCGCAATTTATTTGTTCCATCCCATGCCTTCTTTCACCGCGAGCGTCCGATCGGCCATAAATCACGCGTTTAACACGAACGATCCCGCAGCCGGTCGAAACTTCGTACACGGAGGCGCAATCCGGCCCCGGCTGCCGGAATCGGCATTATCATACGCGAATGCGAAATCGATAAAATTTAAAAGTCGATACGCGGCACGACGCTGCCGTGTGGACGTCGGGCCGTTGGCGATCGATCCCGCGCGGGTATGCATTTTTCAAATGTTCGGACTACCGCGATGCGGTACATTAAACTAGAAACACATTGCAGGAAGCACGGCATGTATGGATCATCGATGGAACGGGGCAATACCTACGCGCTGCCCCGTAATTCGCGAACCGGGCATTTCACGAATCCCCGCAACTTCGGTAATGCGTTGCGAACCTAAGGATTTTCCCTACGTTGCGTGCATTTTGGCACGACCAACATTTCCGCCGGGGCTGGCTCCGTCGTCTCGTGGAAAATGCACGGTATCGTCGCGACTAGCTTTCCCGACCGAGTGTTTTTCAAACGCGAGGTATTTAAACGCGTGGTAGGCTAGTTACAGGAATTAATTGGATATTGGGAGTGTTTGAGAGCAACAATGGCGGATGAGAACCAGACGTGACACTCGTTTATGGTTTAGGTAAGTATAGGAAATATTCTTGATAATGGAATTATACTTATGATGCATGCAAATATGACAGGATTCAAATTTCTGATACCAGGTATTTTGATCTGTTGGTAACGTTAGTATTATATAGAGAGATTGAATGGTTATTTTATATTGGACGTCAGGTATAGTATATCAAGAGTAAGCATTGAAATTGTTGGATAATACTCCTTTGTTACTTTTGATAAAGGAATGATTCTCGCGATAAATGGAAATAATGATAGGAATCAAATTTCTGAGACCAGGCATTTCAAAATTTTGCTCGTTCTCGTGTTATACGAATGATCTGGTGTTATTTTATGTTGGATATTAAGAATAGGTATATAACTTAACCCTTTGTACTCGAGAGGCGCCTCTCAGTCGCCATTTAATCAAATTTTAGAGATGGATGTTAATTAATATATGAAATTTACAATTACCGAACGATGCGTGGAATATGGAAGTAAAATAATTCTACGATTTAATTTGCATACGATTTCTTATTTACCGATTTTTTTACAGGTCCTATGACAACCCATTGCGTCACTCAACCCTGCTTCGAGAATTGATAAGCTGAATGGTTCCTCGAAGCAAAGATAGACCTCGATGCAGGGTAACGCCATCCAAATAAAGATTCCTCTCATATATGGGGCAATAATTCAGTTCGTTTTTCCGAAAAATCGTTTGTAACCCCTACCCTCGCACCTCGAACCTCCGTTTCTCAATCTGGCAGTGAGGGTGTGAACGTTGGTCGCTACAGAACTATTCGCTATCTTTTTCGTTTGTGATACTATTGGGGTGAGACTTTTGGGGTGAGTGAAATTTGCTTGTTCGTGAGATGGAAGCTATCGCGGATGTAGTTAGTAATTTGTTTGTAAGATCGGGTTTGAAAGGGGCAGGAAGCTAGCCCCGCAAGCGCGTATGGTATAATTGTAATATATTTCAACAGAAATTTCTACGACGAGTTCCAGCTTTCTGTTGCCGAGCTTCTCTGTTTCGTGCAATAAAACATTTTCAACTCCTTCGTGGTTCTCTACTACAGTTTCAGTTATGGTATCTGTTATAAGATGAAACATAAGGTTATCGTGTTTATTAATTTGCACGAAGAGAACGGAAAGAAGAAACTCGATTTCGTTCACCCCCTGGCCCAAAACACCCGGTTGAAATCAGAGCCAGAGCACGAGGCTCGTAAAACGTATCATTGCGTCGCGTTATTCGCGCAATTTATTTGTTCCATCCCATGCCTTCTTTCACCGCGAGCGTCCGATCGGCCATAAATCACGCGTTTAACACGAACGATCCCGCAGCCGGTCGAAACTTCGTACACGGAGGCGCAATCCGGCCCCGGCTGCCGGAATCGGCATTATCATACGCGAATGCGAAATCGATAAAATTTAAAAGTCGATACGCGGCACGACGCTGCCGTGTGGACGTCGGGCCGTTGGCGATCGATCCCGCGCGGGTATGCATTTTTCAAATGTTCGGACTACCGCGATGCGGTACATTAAACTAGAAACACATTGCAGGAAGCACGGCATGTATGGATCATCGATGGAACGGGGCAATACCTACGCGCTGCCCCGTAATTCGCGAACCGGGCATTTCACGAATCCCCGCAACTTCGGTAATGCGTTGCGAACCTAAGGATTTTCCCTACGTTGCGTGCATTTTGGCACGACCAACATTTCCGCCGGGGCTGGCTCCGTCGTCTCGTGGAAAATGCACGGTATCGTCGCGACTAGCTTTCCCGACCGAGTGTTTTTCAAACGCGAGGTATTTAAACGCGTGGTAGGCTAGTTACAGGAATTAATTGGATATTGGGAGTGTTTGAGAGCAACAATGGCGGATGAGAACCAGACGTGACACTCGTTTATGGTTTCCGGTGACAGAGACACAAGGTGTGTCACGAGAAGAAAGATGAGGCAACGTTGAGTTGCAGGATGTGACGTATTTTTCATTAAATTTTTAGTTCTATTCAGGCAGTAGAGCAGTTAGCACGGGTCACAGTAAGATCTTTCCTTCTTACAGTACTTATCATTTCTGTAAGGAGTATAAGCTTGATCATAGGCGTATAGGCACGCATGGATCGGTATCGAGCCCTGAAGGCCTCGCAGACAACGAAGTCTTACGTGTCTTCTTTAATTTGGTTAACATTTTTGCCTACAATATCGCGTGAGACTCGTAGTTAGGGAATCGGATCGAACACGAGTATCACGTGTGAGAGACGTGGTAAGGGAATCGGGTCGAACACGAGTATCACGTGTGAGAGACGTGGTAAGGGAATCGGGTCGGACACGAGTATCACGTGTGAGAGACGTGGTATGTAGATTTTTACGTAAAATCGGTATCTAGCCTTGCAGGCCTCATAGACAACGAAGTCTTACGTGTCTTCTTTAATTCCATTAATATTTTCGCCTACAGTATCGTGTGAGACTCGTGGTGAGGGAATCGAGTCGAACACGAGTATCACGTGTGAGAGACGTTGTATGTAGATTCTTACATAAATGGTTAGCTCCTCTTTTTATTCGACAGTTGAAACAAAGAAAATAAATACACAGTAAACGAAATTCACATAAACATGCTACTTTTGTTCAATGAAAATGTACGAGAAAATGCTTGGTTACCTATTACCCTACGCGCTCTTGAGATTATCTCGAATTTTGCTCGAAATGTGTTCGAAGACACTAAGATCTTCCTTATATGAAACGTTTGAATTGAAAAATAATTGAAAAATGTAAACAATGAAATACAAGCCAATATTCTGCCGAGATTAATTCGAATTACACTCAAAATGTGTTAGAGGACACCAAAGTCTTTCTAGCGTGAAACGGTGTAATCCAAGGCAAGGATGGCGAGCGTGGCCGCCATGTTTATGCGCCTCTGAGGCCGGAAGCGGAGGATCGGTGGCGAGATACGACGAAAACACGAATCATGCGCGAGAACTTTTCAGTTTGGAATAAAGTGGCAGAATTATTGGATCGCACGAACCGGCAGAGAGGAAGAGCGAACGTACAGGCGGATATGCTAACAACGTTGCATATTACGCGTTCAATTTATCGGCTCAATTGCAGCTGGAAACTTACATTCCGCACGCCGCTGATTCCGCGAAATAATATTTCTCGTTTCGACGAGGCAAGGAGTACCGATAGGACATAGAGAATGTGTCCCGGTTCAGTTTTTCCGCCCGATTTTCCACCGACGTTGCTGATCATCCGAGAAAATGTGTCCTGGCTGAAATTCGTCTCGCATTTCGGGGAAAATATTTTCCGGGGGTAGTTTGATTCTTCGTGTCGGTCTGGGCAAGTCGAAACTTCGTACACGGAGGCGCAATCCGGCCCCGGCTGCCGGAATCGGCATTATCATACGCGAATGCGAAATCGATAAAATTTAAAAGTCGATACGCGGCACGACGCTGCCGTGTGGACGTCGGGCCGTTGGCGATCGATCCCGCGCGGGTATGCATTTTTCAAATGTTCGGACTACCGCGATGCGGTACATTAAACTAGAAACACATTGCAGGAAGCACGGCATGTATGGATCATCGATGGAACGGGGCAATACCTACGCGCTGCCCCGTAATTCGCGAACCGGGCATTTCACGAATCCCCGCAACTTCGGTAATGCGTTGCGAACCTAAGGATTTTCCCTACGTTGCGTGCATTTTGGCACGACCAACATTTCCGCCGGGGCTGGCTCCGTCGTCTCGTGGAAAATGCACGGTATCGTCGCGACTAGCTTTCCCGACCGAGTGTTTTTCAAACGCGAGGTATTTAAACGCGTGGTAGGCTAGTTACAGGAATTAATTGGATATTGGGAGTGTTTGAGAGCAACAATGGCGGATGAGAACCAGACGTGACACTCGTTTATGGTTTCCGGTGACAGAGACACAAGGTGTGTCACGAGAAGAAAGATGAGGCAACGTTGAGTTGCAGGATGTGACGTATTTTTCATTAAATTTTTAGTTCTATTCAGGCAGTAGAGCAGTTAGCACGGGTCACAGTAAGATCTTTCCTTCTTACAGTACTTATCATTTCTGTAAGGAGTATAAGCTTGATCATAGGCGTATAGGCACGCATGGATCGGTATCGAGCCCTGAAGGCCTCGCAGACAACGAAGTCTTACGTGTCTTCTTTAATTTGGTTAACATTTTTGCCTACAATATCGCGTGAGACTCGTAGTTAGGGAATCGGATCGAACACGAGTATCACGTGTGAGAGACGTGGTAAGGGAATCGGGTCGAACACGAGTATCACGTGTGAGAGACGTGGTAAGGGAATCGGATCGGACACGAGTATCACGTGTGAGAGACGTGATATGTAGATTTTTACGGAAAATCGGTATCTAGCCTTGCAGGCCTCATAGACAACGAAGTCTTACGTGTCTTCTTTAATTCTATTAATATTTTCGCCTACAGTATCGTGTGAGACTCGTGGTGAGGGAATCGGGTCGAACACGAGTATCACGTGTGAGAGACGTTGTATGTAGATTCTTACATAAATGGTTAGCTCCTCTTTTTATTCGACAGTTGAAACAAAGAAAATAAATACACAGTAAACGAAATTCACATAAACATGCTACTTTTGTTCAATGAAAATGTACGAGAAAATGCTTGGTTACCTATTACCCTACGCGCTCTTGAGATTATCTCGAATTTTGCTCGAAATGTGTTCGAAGACACTAAGATCTTCCTTATATGAAACGTTTGAATTGAAAAATAATTGAAAAATGTAAACAATGAAATACAAGCCAATATTCTGCCGAGATTAATTCGAATTACACTCAAAATGTGTTAGAGGACACCAAAGTCTTTCTAGCGTGAAACGGTGTAATCCAAGGCAAGGATGGCGAGCGTGGCCGCCATGTTTATGCGCCTCTGAGGCCGGAAGCGGAGGATCGGTGGCGAGATACGACGAAAACACGAATCATGCGCGAGAACTTTTCAGTTTGGAATAAAGTGGCAGAATTATTGGATCGCACGAACCGGCAGAGAGGAAGAGCGAACGTACAGGCGGATATGCTAACAACGTTGCATATTACGCGTTCAATTTATCGGCTCAATTGCAGCTGGAAACTTACATTCCGCACGCCGCTGATTCCGCGAAATAATATTTCTCGTTTCGACGAGGCAAGGAGTACCGATAGGACATAGAGAATGTGTCCCGGTTCAGTTTTTCCGCCCGATTTTCCACCGACGTTGCTGATCATCCGAGAAAATGTGTCCTGGCTGAAATTCGTCTCGCATTTCGGGGAAAATATTTTCCGGGGGTAGTTTGATTCTTCGTGTCGGTCTGGGCACGATTGAAGTTACGTAATGTGCAGATATCTGTTGGAACCAACGATGATACAGGCATGACAAACAATGACACGTAATACCGACAATTTTCCATCATTTTTAACAAGAAATGCAACAAATGTAGTCAAAGACTATATAAGTAAGTCCTGTTAATTTCGAAACTCAAAGTTTTAATGGTTCTTTGAAATAATTTTTCAAAGATATTGAAAAATCAAGCAATATACCAAAAGACTCTTATAATTATTATACTATCGTCATACTGAAACCAGGACTACATGATATACGATTTCTCAGCTAATCAAAGGATTACGTAATTAAATTTTATTATTCAGTAATAGCTTCTAGGAATCTGATAAATAAATTTGTTCAAATTTATGGGAAAAATCAAGCAAGATAAAAACACCATTAACTATTCACTGTTAACTACGAGATGCTTCAAATTTGGATTGTTTGCAATTGGTCCTGGAATAGGATTATAGCCATTTGACGATTTGTTATTTTAAAATTAGCGCAAATATTATTAGTGCAGGACGAGCCCCTAATTTGTAGGATGTGTTCGACTTTTTTATAATTTTCTAAATGAAAAACCTCTGTTTTCTACTATAAAAATAATTCCAAATAAAAATGAAATTTAGGGATATAAAAGTACAAAATCTGCCCTGTATATTGGCCCTACAAATGTTTTCGTACGATCTCTCCACGTGAAGTTATTGCTGTGCAAATATTAACCTAGTACGGATTCAGTTTTGCTCTTCTAAAATAAAGAACAAGGTGGATTTATTTGATAACACGTTGGCATGATTTTTATTCCACAATTTCTGGATCGATGTTGATCGATGTCAGGAATAAACAGTAAAATCTTCGGATCGCGGATCGAACAAGGAATTTCAATTTTACTGGGCATACTGCGAGCCAATGTATACCCAGGCTACCACCGAAAATCTCTGCTTGAAAAAACAACAAAACGTCTGCTTTCCTATAACAACCCTCTAAAATCACACTCGCGAAACACGAGTAGAAAAACAAATCCCTATCCACTCTCCTCCAGCCTGGAAAACCACCCCTATATCCCACAGCCTCGTCCTTGCAGGCTCGAAGCCCACGAGGGAAGCAAATTTCCCGGTGCTCGAATTTATTCGTCCTTATCAGCCATATTTCGCGGATCATAATGGTTGCTTGCACACGGACCGGCAACAATCAACGGCAAATCCGGCCGGGTCGTTCGACTAAATCTGCGGCCAATACCACGATACGCCCCTTAGAGGGGCGACGGTGGGTCGGATGAGACAGGCAGATTACCTAATCACGGCTAACCCGTAAAGCAATCAAATTCTCCGCGGTATCGCAGTCGATGTGTTAGTCCTGGCATCGGTGTAAGGGGTGGCTAACAGGCCCGTAGCGAAGGGTGAGCGAGGGTGGCGGCGAAGTGGGAGACGGGGTGGCCTCCTAGGCTGCTAAATTCGATTTAAACCATTAATGCGGTATTGTCCATGTAATGACCGTGGGGCCCTCCCTTTCACGGCCTCGCCTCTACGCGCTGCTGACTGCTTCTTTTCTAGAAATTGCAGCCGCTCAGTTAACGCGGCATCCGAAATCTGCTGAACTCACCCCTCGCCGCCCCTGCTGAGATCGCACGGAGGCTGCTGGATCCGCAGCATGGATCAGCCGTCGACGATGGGTGTCTTTCGATACGCGCCACGGGGTCGGATGTTTGTTAATTCATTGGGATTTATCGTTTGCGACTGATGCGCGCTGCGAGGGTTCAGGGTGGATGGACTTTTGGATGATTTTCTCTTTTCTACAGGGTATTCTTCGAGGGAGAATTTTTATTTGCGAATTTCCGTGATGTGTAGTAGTACAGGAAAGTATTCGAACGCCGTATTTTAGAAGAATTCTCTGATATAAAAATTCTGACTTTAATGAAAGTTTGTGCGCATGTAAAGCATAACGAGCTACGCGTGTAGGAATTCTTTTGTTAGCGGAAAACGACTTTTTCTGTTGGCAGAAATGATCAATAAGTTACTGGCTATTATACTATACTTGAACTTATAAAGAACTTACGTCAAAATTTGCTTATAATTTACAAAAAACTTAGAAATTATTTAACACTGTTTTTTAATAACAAATTGTTCACGACGTAAATATATAACAAAAGCGAAAAAATTAATAAATTATTGGCTATTACAGTGAAAAAATAATTAATAAAACCAACAAAATTTAGAAATTCCCATTGATTTTCTATAGATCGGGGCCTCATATAAAGTATGTCTCCTGGTTAATTTGTAGGCCCAAAATTCACACGTGTATCCCACGTGTAATTTGGCTATGTAAATTAGGTTACGTTTCGAAGTTTAGCAACGTTTATTTGCCTTTGTTTTACTGTCTGTCATCAAATACCTAATATCAAGTATCTAGTCATATAAGGCAACAATGCAACAAAATATCTGAAGAATTTGATAGTAGAATTTATTTATTCGCGTAATTTAACGTTACGACACATTACTATGATATCGAGTAATGAATTTTAAATATCTACATTGTTACTTAGAGAAAAAAAATTGTCTTAGCACTTTACAGGAATTATTCAATGCATATTACAGATTAAAATTCGTGTTGAACAATGTAATCAATCAGAGCAAAGTACTCCAACGTCAAGATTTATGTTGAAAGAATTATCGTGACATAATGTGAGAACAGTAATTTACGGCTCTAATCAACGTTCATCGATCCCAGCCGCAAAAACAACTAATAAAACATTCAAAGCACCCTTTTGCAAATAAATTACACGACACGAGATAAGAAATCCTGATATCCCAATGACGGCGTAAAATCTCGAAATCACGGGGCACTACGAGAAAAACTCGAACAAGCTATCGAATAAGCTGCTATAAATTTCACATTTAAACTGCATTATATATTGCACAACGAAATGATTATTAAAGTTTGTTGCGCGGAAGCGACGAAAATTATGTTTTTCCCATATCTGGCATCACAGATTCGACAAATTTATAGAATAAAAAGGAAATTATTTCGAAAATTCGTTAAACTTTTCTAATATTTTTATTGTAGCACTGTGTAAGAGTTAATCTTATATATTCTAATATTTCTGACTTTAATTTTAATATAATTTATTAAATAAAAATATTTTAAACAAGCTTCATTCGAACAAAAATAGTATATAACGAATTAATATAAATTAAAAGTAAATAAAACGAAATTTCAATAAAAATTAATAACAAGTATTTAATACGAAATTAGTAACATGATATAAAATAAAAATAAATTTAATATAACCGAGAAAAGATTCAATAAAATAATAAAATAAAGTCCTGGTAAATAATGCTGATAATTAATTAACTAATCAAATAAAATAAATACCAAGATAAATATAAACTAAAATGATATGTACTTAATATATTGTAACGAAAATTAACTATAATAAAATTCGAAACAATATTCTAATAAAAATCCGAGCTACCTAATTAATATAAAATTAATATTAAATCGAAAGTAGTAATTTTTTCTAAGTCAAGTGGTATGTAACTCAACATGAAATTTTGCAGTACCGACAACCCATCGAAACGTCTAAGAGGCTCACTGGAGAACGAAGGGTCAGTGCAAACCATTAGCCAAATTGGTATTATTTATAAGCCGTGTAATACGTTTTTAATGATCCGATATCAGCCTCGTTTCACGTTAACGACCTAACCCAACCCTTTAATCTCGATGCATGTGCGATAACACGCACGCACACGCATTCCCAGAAGTGCAATCGACCTTAATCATTATGCCCAGGTCCCGTGTATCGCCGCGGCGATTCTAATCCAAACGTTTTCTTCCCTTAAGCGTTCTGGTTACCTGTACGTTACCTGTAACGAGTACAGAGTTTAAAAAACGGCACGACGACTCCGTCGCAGCGACCACCACCTCTAATCGGTCATTTGTCATTCACGATCTGAAAACGTGCAATCATCATGCACCCCTTCGCGAACTGACATTTCGGTAATACGAATGAATTAATTTTAACCCTCTCGCTACAGCGGGTGTCGCCGTGAAGTCTCTCCCGTAGAACTAAGCGACGTGTCAATGATGGAAACATTACGATCTTTAGCATTCGGTCTTTTGGCGCAAATTTTTTGGAGAAAGAAAGAAAAGGAAAAACTGACCATCGCAATAGAGCTTGTAATTCTTTGCGAAGAGAGCTAAGAGGAACGGTAGCACTTGTCTTAATTTTCTATTCAATTTTTGTGGCCGGTGACTATAGTCACCCATCGTGTGTAGATGGCGTCTGATGACTATAGTCACCCGTAGTAGCGAAAGGGTTAACAAGGGGATAATTAAAGGTAGAAGCGGAGGAATAGTAATCGTATTCGTTCACACAGTCATGAGCTGTTATATAATAGTAAGAAAAATATTTTACAAATTTTATTTTAACCTTGCATAATTATTACTATATTTTCGTCCTGAGAATTATTGTTTTATATTATAGTAATATTATTAGTATTAATAAGCGAAACGGTAGCACTTGTCTTAATTTTCTACTCAATTTTTGTGGCCGGTAACTATAGACACTCATAGTAACGAAAGGGTTAATAAAGGCATAAATAAAGGTAGAAGCGGAGGAATAGTAATTATGTTTGTTCATACACTAAAGAGCTGTTATATAATAGTAAGAAAAATATTATGCAAATTTTATTTTAACCTTACATAATTATTACTATATTTTCGTCCTGAGAATTATTGTTTTATATTATAGTAATATTATTAGTACTTCTAATGTTAATATTTTAATATTAATATTATTAACATTATTAGTGGTATTAATTATATCAATAGTATTGGTATTATTTAATATAAATATTAACATTAGTTTAGTTTTAATATTAATGCTATTAATAGTATTGGCATTAAATAGTATTAATTATTGTTGTTTTTATTTATTATGGGTACTATTAATTATTTATTATTATGGAATATTCCTAATATTAGTAGTAAGTTGCAATTTATTAATATAATTATAAATGACTGCAGTTGGAATAAATATATGTAACTGAAAATTAATTATTTTCGTGCCCCCTCTTAATAAAAACACGCGAGTTCATTTAAGATATTAAATGTAAAATTTAGTATTACTACAAAGGTTTCACATTCAATTTTACATTTGGTATTATCTTTGTACAGATAACCGACTAACGATAAGTAAAGGCATATTATAAGGCACTCAATGTAATTAATCAATGTAATGACAGCAGGGTGGAATTAATTTATACTAATGTAATGAAACAATTATACAATAATGTACCAACTATAGTACTTGATCAACCCGAGCTTCTGTGTCATACAACGTATTAAATAATAAATTACAAGACCTTACAATAGGGAAAAAGCTTTCTTTGAACTGGAATGAGAAAATCTAAGTGTATCGACTTACTTCAATGTAATAAAAGTGTAATTTTTACTCTTTTCCGTCGTAATACTGATAAATTGCAAATTGTGCCATTTACTTGATTAACATAAAAGCAGAAGCGTGACAGTAATGTAAGTTATTTGTCCCTAATAATGAACACAGATATATTTTCTATCTGAAAATCCTATTATTTCCAACTATATCTTCCATCCGACATAAAAATTTACTGTTGAAAACCTATCAGTTGACATTCCTATTCCAGCCATAAATTCCACTCAATATTCATACATATTCATTATTCTTACGCGTTCATAATAATTTATGAGAATATTACCATAATAATTGAAATATCCTACGCTTCTGCGTTTCGAATCCTAGAACTATAATAAGAACTGTGATACTTCACCAGGCAAAGGAAAAATAAAGGATATTATTGGAAAATAATTTAATCTTTAAAAGCTATTATTTATTGAAAAATAAAATTCGAGAAATGAAAGACCGCATTTTTAGTTCTCTTTTTTTTTGTTAAACCAAAAACTTAACTCAAAAATATTTCTCTTTATTTTATTTCTATCTATAAGCGACGTGTTTAATTGGAAACTCGGAATATGAGACGCGATATTTACAACTTTCTCAATTTTTCTTTCTCCAATGATATATCGTGTATCGCGATTCGCGAATCACATATTCCGCTCGTTGACGCATAGGTATTTACTATAGATGTGACACAGGTTAAATGCTTTGATGCGTGATGCATAAACAATGGCCAGACCGATTAATAACGTGACCGTTAACTCTATGATCCCGGTTAATAAGAGATAAACGTCGATAGAACGATGATACCGGCTAAATTTACCCGACACAGGCCACCCTGATTAATTCCAGCTGTTCCCATTTCCTCCAAGTATTCGTGCGATACGTTTAGACAAATCATTGCGAGCGATTTTTCGTTAACACCACGCCATTTTGTCGAGCGATGAGTCTAAGTTTAAAAATTAGAACTATTAGTAGAGAAGATGGAAAAATTTATTATGGAAAGTTAAGTTTCCTATTTTCTTTGCGATCGTGCTGTAATAAAAAAGAAACAGAATTTTTGGAAATGATTTAAGTATAATTTACTTATACATTTTGTGCTATTTCTGAGAACAATTTTTATTTTTAAACATAATTTTAGGAATAATTGAAATAGAATTTTTATACCAATTTTTGATACAATTTTTAGTCGCAATTTTATGTGAAATTGAAATAGAACATGTCTACAATTTAAAAAAAAAATGTTGGCATTATATTTTAATATAATTTTGTAAATAATTCAAATGTGGAATAAGGGAAAATTGGGGAGTTCTTATTACCATTTAGGTAGTACTCAATATGCCATTATGATACATTTAATTATTATTGATGTATATCTATAGCACGCCAATTCGAAAATAGTAAATAATAAGTAAATCTTGCAAATGCAAATAGGGAAGAAAATGTTCTCATTACCATATAAAATAAAAATACACTTCGCTATAAAAATTTTTAAATAATAATTATTCAAATTATCCCAATTTTATCCTGTTATACAACATAATAAAAAATGAACGAATTTAACATAAAAAAAATTATTCTAAATATACGTTGTCACTCGACCTACTCAAGCTAACCGATGTTTCTTTCGGAAATTCATAAACCCATGTAAAACGTGTCAAAAATAAAATTAAAAAATTCGAAGCAAAAGTCGGAAGTAATAGCAAAATACGTTAATTTTATCGATCCGAAACGAACACATTTTAAACATTCGCAACCCTCACGTACGAGAGCCGTGAACGGTTGTAACGAACTCGGAGCGCAACCCAGCGAGGGATGATGCATGACGAAATAAATCAAAGACGCGCGATAAATTCCCGTGGGACGCGGTTCTGCTTCGGAAAAAATCAAATTTGCGAATAATGTCGAGCACACGCGCGTTTAATAAAAGATGCCGTTATGCGAAGGCACGGTTCGAGAAAACTTGACAAATCATTCTCCCATGAAGAACCACCCCTCGTACTTCGAGTTCACCTTCATGGTACATTTATAAACCGGCCCCGAAAAAGAATCTGCATTTAAATGATTCCTGACAAGATAAATCAAACGACAAGGTAACCACCATTTATCTTCCCAGTCATATTCGCAAGACGACTAATTACGAACCACCCTTCTGCCACCCTTCCGCTCTCATCCCTCGCCTCTTCACTGGAAGCAAATTGTTAAGGACACGTGGTGGATTACCGTCAGATCGTAAAAGAACAATGCAGCTTTTGAGAACAGTAGTTTCATTTAAAAGATCAGAACTTGTATTTATAACATTTTAGGTTAGGTTTACTTGGGCTGACTGCAATGGCGGATTTAACTTATCAGAGGCCCGAGGTCTTACAAACTTTTGGGGTTATGTACATTCATATTACACGTACTAAAAAAAATAACAATTTTGAATAGAAATATGTAAAATTAATTTTAGTTTATTTATTTTAATGAAATTAATATTTCACAGTTTATAACATTTACTTGGACTGACTGCAATGGCGAATATAACCTATAAAAGGCCCGAGGTCTTACAAACTTTTGGGGTTATGCACATTCATATTACACGTACTAAAAAAAATAATAACTTTGAATAGGAATATGCAAAATTAATTTTAGTTGATTTATTTTAATTAAATTAATATTCCACACATTTCTATGGAAAATGAAATAAATTATTTGGAGAGCATGAATTAATTGCACACAGGGAATTATATATGTAGCAATCATAATGGCGACCACCATAGTCTATATGTAAATTCACCATTGGCTGGTTGGAACATGATTGAAGAATTTTAACCTAATTTTGTATATCTTATAACTACACCAATCTCAGTGAAATTAATAGCATTAGAGACTTTAAGAACATGTGATCCAAGCATCATTACTCGGATTTTCTACATCAAAAATCCCTTTGTATATATTGAACTTGGAATAGAAGTAGCAATTTCTAATAAATTAGAAAAATAAAAATAAAAATAGGAGAAATAAAGAATGGGACACAACTCTAAATCTTGAGAAAAGTATTTAAATAAGATCTGCCTAAATTACATAAATTGGGATACAAAATATAATATTGTATAAACCGAAATAATGTTATGGGAGTACAACGGTGGTTATATTGGTCCCACATCAATTTTATATCAGTTCATCGTCAAGTTTATGTCGGTTCTACATCCATCTTACATCGGTTCTATACTGACTCTACATATATAGATCATATGTCGCTTCTTCACCAGGTTTACATCAGTTCTACATCTATTTTATATCGGTTCTATATTAGTTCTGCATGAATTATATATCGGCTCTATATTGATTCCATATTAGTGTTACCAGTTTTATGCCCCTTCTACATTAATTCAATATTAGTTTCGTACCGATTCTGTACCTGTCCTATATTCTTTTCAAACCGACTCACTCTTAATTCTATGTGAATTCTACATCTATGCTGCATTGGTTCCAAAACTCCCCTAAATTCGATACTCGCATAGACTTCTCAGTGCCTGCAATCCTTACACGCTACTACTACAAGCTATTTACAACTTTGCAACTCTCGACAGTTTTCAATTCGACTTCCAAACCGAATAAAATTACCCCTCCTAAAGTTCCAGAAGAATTATGCTACCGATATAAACCCCATACAATTTTGAAAAAGCAAAACTAAGAGAGACATAAGCCAGAATCATCATATTCATATCAGTTATGACACCATTCCATATTTTCATAATTATTTCAGACGAGAGTACATTTTCGAAACAATTCGAAACAGTTCCCATTTTTCCCTCTTCTTTATTAAACCATTGCAACCCCTGCTAACGACGCCAGTAACGCAGAAGCCAAATTAAAAAGAACGAACCCTGCACTCGCTGCACATCCAACTGCTGCAGAAATAATCCCGGTGTTAACACGAGTGCTATGGCTCGTGCGAGGGAATAAAGTCACGAAACGAGATCCAAGGCTGGGAAGATGACGCGATGTTCGTTAATCACAAACATCATAACGCCTGACGCGTTAGTTTATGGTGTCTCAAATAAATCGTCCACGTTGAGTGGGGTTGGACAGCGAGGTCATTCTTGTCCGTACGTGACCGCTTTCCAAGATGCCCGGCCATCCTCTGTAAAGAGCCACGTAAGAACGATCGTAAGGATACCGTCGTATATTTTCGTCCGCTAGCGCTATCTGCGCCGGCGTCCATTGAAAATTCATCGTTTTATCGTAGCGAACACTTTATCGACACCCCGTTTATCGTCGTCCACCGACAACCCCGCACGTAAGATGGGGAAAAAGCGCGTCAGGCAGGTCTAGGGGTCAGGTTTTTGACGAACGACTAGATAAATCGTTGGTTTCGAAGTGAAGAAGTTGTATCACGGCATAACTGGGTTAAGGGTAATTTTTTCATAATGGTGAGAATGAGGCGACTGGTTAGGTAATTTTGCCGTGGTGTTACATTTTTTTTACTTTTAATTTGGAGATAGTTGTAATTAATATATAATGGCTATAATGATAATAATTTTGCAGTGATGTAAGACATTTTATTTTTAATTTTGGGATTGCAAGAAAAAGGAACTGGCAAATTAAATAAATTTCAAGCCATGTTAATAATTTTTTATTTTTATTTTGAAGACAAAAATCTGTTCATGAAGAACTTTGTAAGCTAAACAATTATTTATTTACTCCTTACTTAAACGGAGATGAATGTTGTTTAAATAGGAGAGAAAAAATACTACTTTCCTCGTGATTGTATTTAATATAGTTAATATAGTTAATATACAAATCTCATGCTAGTTACAGGCAATTTTCGTTGAAGAAATAGTTAATGATACAATGAGAGATTTTAAATGGTGAATAAAATTTATTATGTTTATTTCAATCCTACATAAATATTAATATTAATATATAAATTAATATTAACACTAACATTATTATTAATACCTAAAATATGTTATACATAACATATTAATTCCATACAAAAATTGTTTTATACTACTCTTCTGTAAACTGAATTAAAAATAATTAGGTTAGTAAATCTTCCCTCAATTTCTCATTTAGAACATACGAAACAGTCTTTGTTCTCTACGATTTCACAGTGGTATTCCAAATAATAAATTCAAAATTCTAGATTTCATTATTCTTCCCCTATTCTTCCGCGAAAAATGCCTATTTTTAATACGATATAAATTGATTTACATTTTCAAAACGATCATCGTCACATTCTCTGTCAAAGAAAATGTTCAAAGAATTGAAATAGAATTCGTCATTACTATGTTCAACTTCACGATTCTATTATCGTTTCTTATTTTCCCTCTTGCTAATTCAGTGAACCTTTATTAAATATTCAAAGCAAAAATGACTATATGTAACCTGTTCACGCTAAATGCGTGAAATCTCTGGTGAAATTTATACGATCACTTTCTGAAATTTTTCCAAATCTAGAATAAAAATTTATTACAACGCTTAAAGAGATAACAAACTTCGTAATGATAAATTCGTTCACTAGCCAAAGGGCGCGCACTTACTCATCGCGATGTTTAAGTTTAATCTTCTCGAAAATAAATCCTTACAGACAACAAACTTATTCCAAGTACTTTCGCGTGATTTATGAAACCTGGTCCTTCCATCCTTTGTAATAAATAAAATTGCAGTGGAACCTCGATTATTCGAGCTAATTAGGGAATATGGGGTGTTTAGATAAGAAAATCTTCAAATAATAGAAGGTGTACTTTCTTGAGAATTTTCATACAATCCGAAAACAAGTAAATATCATCCAATAAATATATTTATATGATAATAGCAATTAGAATTAATAGATATAAAACAAGATTTATTTAAAATTTCATAGGTCTGATATTTGTTATATACTGTAATATACTATTATATACTATATAATTATATTACTATATAATTTTATATTACTATTATTATATATTTATCATATACTTTATTTTTATTTTATTTTATTATATATTATTATATATTTATATGATAATAGCAATTAGAATTAATAGATATAGAATAAGATTTATTTAAAATTTCATAGGTCTGATATTTGTTATATACTGTAATATACTATTATGTACTATATAATTATATACTATAATAAATAAAATTCGATAATATTCCACTCTTTTACACCTCGTATCATCTCAGCCACTTGATCTAAATCTTAAACGCTTCAGAATATTTAACATTTACATTTCACTTCATTATTCAAAATACACATAATATTATCATAACGAATGAACAAATCTTCATCATATCGTGCGAAGAATACTTTCGCAATTCACATTAGAATAGTAGAAATTCAAATAACGAAGACTCGCATAATCGAATTCCTATCATATAACGATATTCCTATCGATGCTGATAAACCTGAAATTCTCGCAATTCCAAGACAACTTGTCTTCAAGTCGTCTCCTATTTCCGATAGTAGGATAATTTGATAGCTCGCAACGTGTAGAAGAATGCAAGACGAAAAACTTGGACGTATGCTTGAAAATTGGAAAAGTTATTTTATTTCTCTTTTGTTTAAGTTCTCTCTTAAAAACTGGTATCAGCTTCGGATAAAAGCGAGTGCGAAAAATCCATCAAACTGCCGCAGTCGCGCGACAACATATCGGGTATCAGATATTTGTCACGCTGCTACCTATCTGTAATACGATTTTTCACTCGTCCACTATAACAATAGCTGCCATACTCGACTATGTCAGAATTAAAAACCATAGGAAAATCGCTAAACAAAACTTTTCCGCTTCAAACACGCCATTTATTTCGCACGATTCTCCGATAGAACGACATTGATCTATTTAATTTATCTGCCTATCAGAATATAGTAAATCTAATTAAGTAGAATTTAAGTACAAACATTTGACGACACTTGCGTCTTCAAAGACGTCAGGCTATTGAATTTATTTGTGTTTCGTGGTGTAGCTAATATAATTACGTACAATTGAAGCAATAATTAAATGGGCCGTTTATTTTGAAGCTGGCCTAAGTCCATTTGTCTATTATTTCCGGTTGCCCGTGGTTACATGTACAACATCAAATTATCTATCAATAAAGCATTTGAGGTTACTTATATTCCGAATAAATACGATAATTTTGGACACATAAGTTTTCAGAGTTAGTTCAATAATTGAACCGTTTATTTTGAAAGTGGACTAAGTCCATTTATACTTAAATTGAGATATATACATAGTACAGTATATAGTACATAAATACTACGTTAAATTCCGCTCCGAAATTCTAAAATAAACCCAATGAATTTCAGTACCAATGATAACTACAGTTTATGCTATACGTATAACTACAGATTATGCTATCATGTTAAATTTGTGACTTCAAAAAGCAGAGGACCGGAAAACCATTAAGAATGGACATATAGAGATATTCTTCGCGCCGCTACACCACCTAGCGGTTAAGTTTGACACCACTACCGTGCCCGCGAAATTTCAAACCGACCAAAGGCAGAAAGAACAAAATCTCGAAACGAGGAAAGGGACCAAACTAAACCATTGTTTAACTCCTTGAGGCACACGATTTTAAGGAAAATAAAATCCCAAGTTTAAAAAAACATTACAGAGTGGAACACACATAATTCCGTCATGCAACTAATGTTTCAAACGAAAGTCATTGAAACGCATCTCTCTACCAAAATATTGCCATTCGTAGCATCGCCAATTGAACGACTTTAGATAAAATTATTATTGAAATGAAATATTAAATTGTATATGATTAACTGCAATTTTTCGAGGTCGATTAAAATATATCCCAACATGCATAGGAAGCCAAACAAAGGTTGGACAGTTTTCCACACCCCTGATTCCATACAGCTAATGATTCAACAGAAAATTAATAATTGCAACAAATTCAGGATTAATTGAGATATATAAAGAGAATTACACTGTACACTTCGCAAACATTTGTGACTTCCGGCTCATAGACCAGTGATCCTGGATGATAGACCTCATAGACTCTCATAGACTCTCATAGACCTTACAGTGATCCTTACTAGACCAACCAACATACGTCAAATTGACACCTGACAGCAGCCATAAAGCACATCAGATTGACTCAGTTTCACGAGAATAGCAGTGACTCGAAGTCAAATCGACTCCCTGTCAATAATAGTGACTTGACGTAAATTTGATCTCACCACTGACGATACGGAGTCAATTTGACGTCGAGTCACCTCTATTCATACGGAGTCAATTTGACATGAAGTCACCGCAATTTATACGAAGTCAATTTGACGTCAAGTGATCATCATTGACACGCAGTCGATTTGACGTCAAGTGATCATTATTGGCACACAGTCGATTTGACAAAACACGTTACCTCTAGTGCTGTGAAAACAGTGGTGACCACTCGAAGGTTAAGCCACGTTTGCACAAGAAGAAACGATCGGTACAGGCAACTTGTGCACATACCATTCAATTCCTTATAGAACAACGCAAACAAAGTTCCATTATAGCATCTCGGCATCTACATTCCTTGCTCGCGTTAGTGCTTCCACGATCCCCGCCAGACCCAACGGGTCTACATATTGGCCAAGCAGCCCCTGCTAACGTTATCTCATTCCGTATGCAACGTATCAGGTGGCGGATAAAGAAAACGACGGCGATGGCTAGCCCGGAACAGGGGTGGAGCGAGCCGCAGCTTTTCGGTGGCGCAGCTAGCCTAAATATTAACGAAGCTGCGCGGAAATGGCAATCAGGTGGCACACGGGTCGGCACGTGCGGGCCCGAATATACGTGTGGGCCATTCGAGACCGAGAGTCCACGGGAAGAGCACGTGGTGAGGCACGAATGCACGCAGTGTGCACGCGTAACACACACGGTGCAGTCACAGCGGCGTCACGCGTGCGTAATGAATCCGGGAATGCGCCGGATGCGTTCGAGGTCGTATCGTGAGGGTCGCACACAAGCGTGCGAACATGTAGGTACAGTGTACCTGGTACGGAGAGAAAATGCGGAAAAATGGTACCACATGAAAGTCATATGATCGATAAACGGCAAGGTGATTCTCAACAGTTTTCAAAATTATCATCCCATTTCCGATTATAGTAAATTATAGCGGAAATATATATGTACTATCCTTGGAAAATGTTTTTAAACAAAGTAAATTATTTTCTTCTCGACAATAAACAGAAATTTAAATTATTTTTTTTTCCTGTATTTGACACCCTCTTTTATGTTTGCCTTATGTTATTTTAAATTTAAAAAGTTTATTTTAGATAACTTCGACAATTTTTTACCAGGGGTAGTATCTTCACCTATTCTACAACCTTTTACAATCCTGTCATGAACTAAATGAACAGTTGAAAAATTTCTACCAGGGGTAGTATCTTCACCTATTCTACAACCTTTTACAATCCTGTCATGAACTAAATGAACATTTTTATAATTTTTCAATATTTTCTCTTCCACGTATTTCTTTTTTTTAAGGGTTTTCTTCTTTTTATTATACCAGTAATTTACCCTGTCATGGTAGGTTTAGTATTAAAGAAGTATAAAATTAGAAATTTACCAATTATTATTACAGTTCAAAGAGATCATGGACCCACAATTTTGAAAATTATTTACAACTATCACGATAATAGGTAAGTTATATGATCGATAAACGACAAGGTGATTCTCTACAATTTTCAAAATTATCATCCCATTTCCGATTATAGTAGATTATAGCGGAAATATATAATATATGTACTACCCTTGGAAAATGTATTTAGATAAAGTAAATTATTTTCTCCTCAACAATAAACAGAAATTTTAATTATTTTTTTTCCCTGTATTTGACACCCTCTTTTATGATTGCCTTGTTATTTTAAATTTAAAAAGTTTATTTTAGATAACTTTGACAAATTTCTACCAGGGGTTGTATCTTCACCTATTCTACAACCTTAAAATCCTGTCACGACCTAAATGAACATTTTCAAAATTTTGAACATTCCTATAATTTTTCAATATTTTCCCTTCTACGTATTTTTTTAAGGCTCTTCTTCTTTTTATTATGCCAATAATTTGCCCTGTCATGGTAGGATTAGTATTAAAGAAGTATAAAATTAGAAATTTACCAATTCTTATTGTTACAGCTCAAAGAGATCATGCACCCACAATTTTGAAAATAATTTACGACTATCACGATAACAGATAAGCAATTGGTAATGTTAATTTTAACACGTTGACTGCCACAATATAGTTTCCATTATTCTTAGGATACAATGAATTATCAAATAAAAATAGCGCACTGTTTATTTCGCAATGTTCTCTATTTGTTTGTATACTTCGAATTTTCAAAAACTGCTTAAAGTGAAACAAATATCGCGAGCTTAAGAAATTAGTGTCACCAGTTACCAATGACTCTATTCGATGCTACGTTTAACAATTTTTGTCTTCAGTTCAGCTCCTCGCTATACAGACTGCCAATCTTCCTTCTTTTTCCACGCTTTCCCTCTGTTTCCTTCTCTCGCCGGCCATTGTAGCTCCCGTTGAAAACGACACATTTCGTAATTGCCTGGCCAGTTTATACGAGCCAAGAGGCGAGCGTGTCGACGCGATGCAGCGTGCAATCGCGCGTGATACAGATGGATAAACAGATACGCGAGCGGAGAAATCTGGGAAAAGAGAGGCCAGCCCGTTCCGAGAGAGCTTCCATTAACGGAGATACACTTAATAATCACCCCATATCGTTGATGATACCCTGGAATCCATTTTGCGGCAAAGTGTCGCGCTGTGCTCCGTTCCTCTTGCCCCTTCTCGCGCGCTATTCTCCCGTGGCTGAGAGTTGTGTGCCTGGGATGGCTGCTACTAGCACTCGATTAGAACGAACCAAACCGCAGGATTTCGTCGGCTATCCGGACGTGATATAGCCTATTTGTTAACTCGATTCAACTAACGCGCTGCTATTAAGCCAACTCGACGAACATGCGCTAGCAAAAGCTCGTTTCTGATAGACGATTGGAGGATACATGGTACCGTGGATGAGTTCCTCGAATCGGTAATTTTTATGGATCACACGTGGTTTTGTAGACACTGATAGAACAGTTGAGGATTCTTGAAATTATGACATGCGTGTTGATTCCCTCCATTCATTCCCAAAGATCGAAGACCTGGGCTATGGTTATTCCTTTATTACCAGCGTCCCACTCGCCGAGCCGCACACCTATTCGCCCTGCTATCGCTCTTATCCTCTTGGCCTACAACCACGTGTGAGACTCGTGGTCAGGTCTTCGAACCAAAACTGATTATCACGAGTCTGGCCCGTGGTACATCGGTCGGGCCAAAACTGACTATCACGGGTCTGACTCGTGGTACGTCGGCCAAATATAAATCCCACGTGTCAAGTCCATAGTTTATCGATGTGTTCTACGTAGTCGTGTGCGATTGGTACAATTTAAAATAAATTTAGAGCTTGGCAGTTCTGTTTACGTTTTGGAACCACGTTGTTGAATCTTAAATCGTAGGGCAAGGGGTTAATACTATTTCCTTTGTTAGCACCCTTCACTGCTCGTAATACCACACTCTTGTATTATATTTAATAAAATCTCACAACTAGTTTTGCTAATTAGTCTGCGTTTGTAAAAACACGTGAACATCGTCTGATACCTTTTTCTTAAAGAAGAGTTCGAACGAAACGTCTCAATCAGACCGACTGCTGAAGAACATCACCTCTGTCACTGGACAGAGATAGACACGAAGAAAGTCTTTTTAGGATTTAAAGGATTTGAATAACAGGATCCTCGGGTTGTGATCCTTGGAGCTAATATCGTATAGACAGACTTGATACATAACTGCTGTATAGAGGTCAGGAGTTTGCCTCTAGAGGGAATGCGGTCTAATTGGTCATAGTATAATACATTCGTTACTAGTTGGAGGTGTCGCATCTACAAATAGAGATATCGCATCGAAGAGAGTAAACAGGATGAAACAGTAACACTAAATAGCATAGACACTCCTAAATAGAAGTGAGTAATAAATCTGTGTTAAATATCTATCAAAGTAGGAAGAATGCTGACGTAATGTGTCCTATTACTATGTCAGAAGCGTAGATTTGAAAAGCAACGAAGGTGGAGTCAGACAGAGCCATCAAAGTGTTGTTCTTCCTGAACTCTATAGAGATATCCTGGAGATCGAGAATCCTCGAATTAATAGGTACATCTGATAGACAAATAGAAGCATACTTGAGACAGTTACGTCGTCGATAAAGCTATGGGATCACGTGCATAACGATTTAGTTCACTCGAACTTGGATTCCAGGAGTTCTGTGTTGCGGTCCCAGGACCAAACGTCCCAAGTTAAACGGAGGACTGTTTATGTCCTTGTTGCCAGCGTCCCTTGATTCATATACACTCGTTATCACCTAGTCACCACTTGGGTAAGCCTTAGCAAGGAACAATAAATCACTCATAAGACGATAAGGCACAAGGACCCAAATTGTTTAAACATCCACCACCACTGAAAGACGTCGAAGCTGACACACACCCCCAATATTATTTACATCTAATAGGAAGACACACCCTCGATTACATTTCACATCACCCAATCGGTAGACATACAAAACTTATAAAACTACCGAGATAGCAGTCATGGAAGAGTCCTAAAAATTCAGACAAGACAAGCATCGTGACTAGACAGTCAAGAACAGACCTACGACCATCGACTGTAGGGGATGCGTTTTGACACATTCGCCTAAGAGCCAAGGAGAGAATAAAACATTTACTTAGCAAGCAAAACGACTCTTAATTAAAATCTCCAATAATTTTAAATATACTTTATCGTTACTAAATTGAAAACCGTGTTGTATTTCATCCTCATCTCTCATTCTTACAAATATGATCTGATCAGCTTACAACAAATTTGCATATCCTATCTGAAGAATTATATAAAAATGCTTAACCCAAACACTGTCACTGTTCACATTCGTATTGCCTGCAATTATCGTCTCACCAATAGCACCCGGTACCAATCGTTCCCAAGATTGCGGGTTCCAGCAGAACATTAGTTATTTTTTTATTTAACCTAGCCTAACCTAATCTAACCCAAACACTGTCACTATTCACATTCGTATTCCCTGCAATCATCGTCTCAGAAGTAGCCCGGTACCAATCGTTCCCAAGGTCGCGGGTTCCAGCGGAACATTAGTTATTTCACATTAATTACTTTTTTATTTAACCTAACCTAACCTAACCTAATTTAACCCAAACACTGTCACTATTCACATTCGTATTCCCTGCAATCATCGTCTCAGAAGTAGCCCGGCACCAATCGTTCGCAAGGTCGCGGGTTCCAGCAGAACATTAGTTATTTCCCGCCATATATCCAACCCATATCAACCTGACAACCTGTTCCACGCGTGAAGACCCGATCCCCCAAGGAGAACGTACATGTAGCCCAATAACCCTACATCGCAATAGAGATCGCTATCATCGAACGTCTTCGTATTTTTCAACAACGCTCCCAGCCTTCTAAATATCTTCTACCCCAAAGTATTCCACTGTCTGTATAATCTCCCACCTCCTCCTAGCCTCTCCAACCTCCCTTACCTGACCTCGCTACCTACCACGCATCCAAATAACCCATTCTCACCAGCCATCTCCGAGGCGAAGTATCTTCATACGCGTGCCTCTTTCTGCATACCAAAACTTCTCGAAACACGTCCCTCGTCCCATCAATCTCTCTGCACCGCGTACCCCCGCAACTTTTCCATAGGCATGCCGAAACGATCGACACCCGTCGGTGAAAACACCTTCGTACACTGGCGCAACATAGATGGAGAGCAGCCTCTCCACATCTCGACGTGTTCTGTCACATCCTATTAAGCCGACGCGGCGAGAGAGCAATCCCAGCCAGCGGAATGCGTCACAGATCACCGGGGCACGTATCAAGCGTGGAGTAGCGTTTCGCAGAGCGGGCCGGAACCATTTTGTCCAATAACTGTAGGTGCATTAATGCAGCCTAGCGAGAAGATAACGGCCGGTGCATCGGCACGCCGTTATCGATCCTATCGGCCAATGCGAGAAGTTAATAGCGAGCAGAGAGAGCGTAGGCTCTCTCTCTGTCAGTGGACCCAGCAGTGCCGTATTTTAAAGGGGTGGATAGGGGCGGCGGAGGATCGGTAGCCAGAGGGCATCTAGGCGAACGGCTGCTGGAGAATGTTAATCGCGCGTTGGAGAACACCGTGGACACGTTATACCACGCTGCACTTCACGATCTACGATCCGCAATGGCGCGGAATACAGCCGTGCTCCGATCCCTATCTTCCAGCCAGGATCGCATACGCGCCCTATCGTCGCGTTATCGGGACAATTATCCTGCGGGACAGCCGCCTGAACGAACGCTTCCGACGATTCTTTGCCTCGTCGTACGATTATCCGTGTGGCGGAGGCAGCTGGGAATTAACCGTGGAAATTTATTTCGAATTCTTTGCTGGATCTGGTACTACCGGTCGATAAAGAAAGTAATTTTCAGGTGGAACCACTGCTGTATTCGGTTAACTCTGGAATTAGCGAAATAGACGATATGTCTGGTTTCTTCTGGTTTTACAATTACCGAAAATGTTCATCTTGATTTTTATTATTAGCAACGATTGTAAATGTGTTACTCGACAATTACTCGAGGTTCCTAAATTGAATGTAATTTCGAGCCGTAATCCCTTGTGCTATCTTTACGAGTATTACTCGTAGTGAAAATTTTGGGACAAACTTGAACATCACGAGTCAGGCTCGTTGTTTAATTTCATGTCAAACGTGAATATCACGTGTCTGACTCGTAGTCGGCATTCGGGCCAAACATGAATATCACGAGTCCAACACGTGGTCTTAATATCGGGCGAAGTATTTATATATAAGTATAACAGAAGTTTAATATAAGTATAATATAAGTAAATATAAGTATAACAGAAGTTATTGTGACTCTATGCAGGCTGACTGTCATCTTTCGTTGAAATTTTCGTTTCTTTGACTTCAAGGTCATCCCAAGGTCATTGTTAAGTCCGTAAATTCGTTTAGATGCGAGATACAATACTATTAAATGAAAAGTATAAAATGCTATTTAAAAAAAAACGAAGGAGACCTAGACAATTATCGAATTTTTTGAAATTTATTTTCGTTACACTGTATAGGTAATCGAAAACTTATCAAGTTTTGTATTTTTATAACATTTTTTTTTTCAGATTATCACAAATACTTGGAAAATCGTGAAAAATTATACGAATGATCCTAAAACCGAGTATACTTGATAAAAAAATATTTTTATCGGTCAAGTAAAAAGAAAAGTATAATAAAATATTGAAAACGCAATTCAAGAAACAATTTAAAAATCTGTACAGAACAAATAAAAATATATTCTAAAAATAATTAAAGAAAATAATTAATACAATCTTAACTATATTTCTAAACTGTACGTGATAAAAACGTGTCTATTTGTCCATTTAATTTTAATTAATATCCCCTTCATTAATTATTAGAGATTGTACAGAATGTCCCAGATTTTAATGTTCAAACTTTGTCGGTATGTTCCATGGCATTAAATAAGATGTTTGTAAATATAGGGCATTTAAAAATTTATTGAAAGCATGAAATACACGCGTAATAGTAACCGACTTGCTGTTACTGCAAGCATTTGCTCGAATAGATCAGCAATATTTACATTTACGGTCTTATAGTACGTTCATGTAAGCTGTGTTTATTACCTGTGGTCGCCAAAGTGTTTGATAATTAATTTTCGCCGATAATAGCTATTAGTAAGTCCTTGGACTTGTATTCCATATTCCTGTTACGACATTTTAACAAAATTTCAAATGACCTGCGTTTACAAACATTATTTTCTTATTTACCGTCAGGGATTATACCGACAAAGTTTGAACATTAAAACCGAGGACACCCTGTATACCAATTATTAAATAACATACCCTAACTGTGTCAGTGGTTGTTAAGATTATACATAATCTCAAAGGAGGCATAAAGCCTTCTTTTTGATACATCCCTCGTTTACTGCAACATCTTTCCTATCGTCCTTTCCTTTTTACTGCGTATTTAAATAAAGGCTCTTTACATTTTCAAAAAATAATTAAAGAATGAATTCAGTGTTATTCGAAGTAAGGTTTAATTTTATCAAAAGAATGAGGAAGTAAATATTTTTCACAAAAATATCAGTTGGAGAGAAAGTTGATTGTTTCAAGAAAATTTATTGTGTCACATTTATTATTATTTAATAATCGGGATACTAGATAATAATTATACTATATAAATATTGGTATAACGATACTGTTAATGAGCATAAAGCCTTTTCTTCAATTGCATGTTTATGTGGATAGAAATTTCGAACATTTGGAAGCTAGACTTGATATTGTGGTAAAACAGGTGCAGTAGATGGCCTGTAGAAGTATCTTTTAATATCTTGGACTTTGCTGTAAATAATGCATGGATAATCATGAAACAACTAGGTTGAAAATATCAAGGCAACACTGTCTGTTACAATTAGCAGACGAGCTCGTGGCAGATTACCACAACTTTCAGGAAGAGGAAACGGAAAACTGACAAGAATCAATCAGCTCCAACAATAACTCACAATCCGTACGGAAAAGGATGTCAGATAAGATTGTGCACAGGAAATAAAACAACAGGAAATTGTGCAATTTGTAAAACATTTATCTATGGGAAATGCACGAAGAAGACACCAATCACGTGTAAAAAATGTACTTAACCGATTATTTTGTTCACAGAAATAAAAATATGTGTTTGATTGGATTATTAGAAACGATAAATTACGTGATAAATTATTTCCTTTAATAAATTAGAAATTTCCTTCTGAAAATCAACGTTTATTTCGTAAGGGGTCAAATGACTCCTCATGGTAAGAATAGGTAGGTGCAAAGTACCGGTACGTTTAGCGTTAAAAGCGACGCACAGAGAGTTAATATATTTAATAACACGAACTTGTAAATATTTAACAAAGCTCGATTAACACGTGACCGATTTGCATAACAAATCGAGGGGACTCGAAAGCGAAAAATCGCGACGCTGCGGTTAAAAATTCGCAATTTTCTCTGTTGAAAAAGAGGCGAGTTGCGCGGCGTAGTAAATAATGTTGTTTGTTTACAAGGAACGGAAGAAACTTCGGCCACGTACGTGTAATTGCGCGGGCGACGGTGCTTGTATCGGTGCTGGTAAATTCTTTTTTTCCACCCTTTTTCCTCTTTTTTTTGTTTCTGTTTCAATGGTCAGTGGTCCACAAACGTCCGACGAACGGAAGGCCGTTTCGCATTTACAGCGAATACTTTTGCTTCCACCCTCTTTTTGCTCCTCAACCCCACGTCCAGCCGCGAAAATTAATGTTTGCGCTGGCCGGCCGATTCGAATCGGCGCGGCGCGGCGATCGCAGTAATGGCGGCCAGAGAACGCCATGGCCGCCGATCACCCGCGCGTAATTTTCAATTTCGAATGCAACGGAACCCGGGTCGATCGCGATATAATCGGAAACAGCCGTAGCGAGCAATTTGTAACTAAATTCCTATACTATCGCCAATCTGTATAACCAGTTAATGCCAGAGGATATTCCGCGTCAGTTACTCGGAGAAATACTGGTTTATTTTTCAATTGATAGTCCGTTTAGTGGCTACGAAAGAGGAAAGAGCAAAGATTGATAAAGATTTCGAGCATGTTTAAATTAAACTTAGGTAAAATATGGAATTTTATATTCTTTTGAATAAAAGGATTATAGATGAAATGAAAATTTATTATAGGTTATTTTGTAATAGCATGGGATTTAAATATCGTGACTATTTTAAGTTTTCATTTCACTTTTTGAAATTTGTTCTTTTCTTTGATTTTCTGTCCCTGTCATTTTAATTCCTAATTCTCTATTTTCCTCTTTCACATTTTCTCTCACTTTTCCCTACTCTGTCTAGATACGTAGATAACCTCGCTCGTCTATTTTCTAAATTAAAGTGTTAGTCGTGAATATATTAATTTAATATTATATATTAATTCATTTATTGAAATTAATTGCGGAATATTAGTTTCTTCTTTTTAATCTGTATTGAAAATTTTAAATGTCTGATTATAAATTGTGACGAGAGCTATTTTGCAATAGACAGTAATGATTCACACCTGACTTCTTATTCCAATATTATTAATAATGGCCTGATCATATTTGAAATTAACAAATTGTAATTAGGAATTAAAATTCTCTTCGCTATTTAACTTATGAAAAGAAATATATGTATATACTCTGCAATGCACCTTCCTCTCTATATGTCTAAAAATATTTATTAAAATAATTTCATACATACAATACTATAGTATTTTCAACTCATTTCAGCTAATATTATAATCTCCATACATTATACACCCAAATATCTATCTAAATCTAATCCAAAACACTGTCTTGACTAATTAAGCACACAAAATAACAAATTATAAGATAAAATAAATTATTATTTCATTTTCAAATAATATCCTGATGCTATCAAACTATAATACAGCAAAATTCACACAAGAACATCTACTCCATCCCACAAACCAGCCACAAATATTCATTCAAACCTAACCTAACCCAAAATCCGGCCTTCGTCAATTAACTACACCAAATAACGCTAATTATTCAATTCTCGCAAAATATCCGAATTCCTGCACGTTATCGTATAACAAAGTTCTCGCAAAAACACCTATCTCATTGCACAAACCAACAACAACAAACCAGCGACCCAAACCCCAAAACCAAGCAATTAACCACAGGATAACCAGCTCTTTTCAATCCGAGAAATAATTCAATTACCCATCCGCAATCGACCCAGCCACAAATCAAGCCGACCAGCCACGATCCAGCAACTTAGGTTATTTGTCGGGCCGGCAGTCCACCCTCGCCGCGATAAACCAGCAGCGAACGCTGGCCGGATTGCAACAAACGGGGAGCGAGTGCTCGCGTATGAAGGCTCGTAAACGACGTCGCATTATCCTGGAAAATTTCCGATGAAAGCGGAACGCTGGCCAGACACGCGGAAAGCTCGCAACGATCCGCGCGGAATCCGAATCCCACGGTCGCATTATCCGCGTCGAACAAAACGCACGCCTCGCAGGCCGGACAATTCAAGAATGCGGAATCGATAATCGAATGAAAAGCGCAACGCGCGGCTCCGTCGGTGCCGATGTCGATTTTCCGGTTAGAACGCCGACACGCCGAACAAAGGACCGGCTAATATTCTCCAGGCCGCGATGCAACCCGCGCGAGGAGGCGCGATGGAATAATGAAAGATTCACGAGTGGCCGATCGAAACGCCGACGATTAAACGTATCGACGATTTGCAACGAAGCTTGCATAAAATCCCACGTGTCCCAACCACCCTGCCAATTATGCACGCTGTCCCACCGCCGATTGACTATTGTCTACAACCCTGTGCTGCGTCCCGAACGCTCTCCATTCGAGCTTTGCGGGGTTGCAGGGCCCGCTACGCTGATGCGACAAGATTGGGGACGATGTCGCGTTGCGTTTGAATTTCTGGGGGTCCCTCCGTGGGGTTTCACGATGATCTTGTGGTTCCTAGGTGCCACCTAGGTTGTTAATCCGTGAAATGTCGTTTTCGGTACTCCGTTCATCCCTTTGTTTAGGACCTAAATCTGAAGGCTCTGAAATTTTACAGGTACCAGTGTTGCGGCCCTAGGACCGCAATGTCCCAGGTCAAGTGGAGGACTGTTTTATGTCTTTATTGTCAGCGTCTCTTGACTGCTCTACACTCATTCTCACCTAAGCCACCACTTAGGTAACCGAAGTACCAGTGTTGCGGCTCTAGGACCGCAATGTCCCAGGTCAACTGGAGGACTGTTTTATGTCCTTATTGTCAGCGTCTCTTGACTGCTCTACACTCATTCTCACCTAAGCCACCACTTAGGTAACCGTAACAAGGACCGGTATATTACCCTTCAAGACGACAAGCGCAGGGACCTAGATTGTTTAAACAACCACCACCACCACCGAAAGATGCTGGAGATAGGATACACTCCCAATATTAGTCGCAACCAATCAGTAGAGAGACGAGGATTATAAAACCACCGATAGAACAGATCAGGAGAGTTATCCGAGAGTTATTCAAGAGTTATCCTACAGTTCTACCTAAAATACAGTCCATTTAACACTTCGAAGCTAGATACAACCTTCCTCAATGAACCGTCCGTCACTAATCGTCGCCAACTAAGATCGACCTAGTGACGATATACATAGGTATCCTGGTGACCCTCTTGCTATGATAGGTAGCAGGTATTGTGCGTTCGAGGAAAGAAGGCACAGCGTGCTCACATGCTCCCGACTGATTCTTCGTTAATCACAGGAAACGGTGACCGATGATCTTCGTCGCCATTTTTGGCCAACAGCGGTCACTGCTTGCGATGATGGGAGTGTCAGTGGAGTTAATCAGTCGTGAGGATGTAAACACGCTGAGCCTTCTTTTCTCGAACGCACTATAGAAAGGACGCGGGGAGAGGGATGCGGTTCGTCCTGGGCCTGCTAGTGGACTAATCAGTAAGGCTTTATAGCAGGCCCTGTCTTAGATGGGGGATACTTAGACAGGATATGAACTTGGATTTATGGAAGTCGAGGGTTCACCGAGGTCTTGCAAGTGTAGCGACATCAAGCTCACGCCAATAAGATGGATTCCTACTTGAAGGAGATCCTCTCCGTCTTGTATATATGTAGGAATGATAGGGCTTGAGAGTGAATGCAAGAGAACACTTGGGCCTACCTAGCTGATGATGGGCAATAAACAGTAACAGAAATTTATTGCAATATCGAATGCAAGTGAGTGTTTAGGGTACGTGACCCACTGAACGCGAGGCTGTGAGAAATGTGTGATTGAGAAAAAGAAGACAGAGTGCAAGAGGACAGTCCTTTACGGAGTTTGAAAAAGAATTTACGCGTGAGTGTCAGTTGCGTGATCATAGATCAGTTATTAGTCTAGTCTTTTAGCTTATACCTTACTCCTAAGTCTCTTTTAGCTGGTAATAAATATATATTAGAATAAAACAACATCTCTTATTCCTTATATTTGCCAATTAAAAGTATCCCTACATGTATACAATTTCCAAACCTTCCAATAGTATCTCCGTTTAAGGCAGGGCATGCTAAGTAGCCTTACCGATGAGTCCACTAACAGGCCTAGCACGAAACGCATTCCTTCCTTTGTCTTTCGTCCCTTCAAACACTATCGCCACATTGAGGGTACCTAAGACCAGTTGACATCAACAATCGTGGGGGAGGACCCTCCCAAAGATGAATCCTCGAACCTTTTCCATCTAGCGGTAGGTGTATGAACGATGGTCGCTACAAATTCTTCGAAGAATTCTGGCGTATCGTGCTTTGTCAACCTTGCTTGCCAAATTAATTTTGAGCAACCAGTTCAAATAATCGTGAGCAATAAAAAGGGCTAAAATGTATCAAATGCTGGACTGCAACAGAGTCGAACAATGACGGTAATGTGACGTAGCCTAAATCTGCAAGACCAACGAACATACAGAGGCCTCAGCATTGCCCCTGTGACAGATCGTGACGCGCTATAAGATGGCTGACCAATAGTCTCAGACACAGGGACTTTGACACAGCCCTAATGAATCACTCAAACTGCCATTATAAGATAACCATCCCCAGGACCCATAAGGCGACAGTACTAATTACCCTATCATTGGCCAAAACATTATTATAAATACCCAAGTCCACAAAGGAATAAATTAGTATTGGTCTGAATCTGAATTACGTTATATTTGTACCCTATGCACACACCGTGACAGTAGCAACGTTGCACAAAAGAGTAGCGATCGTTTAAAATTGGAAATTCGGAGGATACGAATACTTTTGTGACACACTATACGTACAAACGTTTGTCAATAATCGGGAAACTCAGGATAACCAAAATCCCTAATAATCAGGATCACGAAACCCAGTTAATAGTGGTCTCATAAATTTTGTTCCGCTTCAGTGATGAAAGAAAAAATTAATTATGCCTGACTGTCATTCCAATAAATTTTTTAATTTATTTAAAAGTATGTTATTGTTCTGAAAATTTTTAAAATACGAGAACAAAGAAAATTCAAGCACTAATCCAGCACGAAACAATTACACGCAATTACACAGACCAGCGGTCGCCATCTTCGATCGGGAAGAAAGGCCAATCGGTGGGCATAATTCGCAGCATAATTCGCAATTAATCGGGTAGTGTCGTCGAATCGATCGTAAAATACCGGCCGCCATTCGTTCACCGATAGAGTGATTTACGAACCGAGAAATCGAGAAAGGGAAAAACGAGTACCGTGCATTATGCTGCGCGCAACGAGTCCTGCACGCATACGTGCGCGCGGTGCATACATGCACGCAGCATGGCGAAAACGCGGCAGACAAATTCACCCCCTACCCCGCTCTTTTTTCCTACCGCCGCGCGTACCACGGTATTTATTGTTTTAATTTACCGTGACCGTGTTTAATTATGGAGAATTCATTCTGACCGGGCGACAGCGCGCGGCCAGGCCGCTTAAGCAGACGTTTTTGTTTGCGCATCGAGAAGGGGTTGAAACGCTGCCCCGCCAATCGTTTATGGACACTGTTATTAGGCCGAAGTTGCAGCCATTTTGGCAGTTTACTTTTTACTCGTACCTCTATTTTAAGTAGAATTGTAGCAGCGTGTCATTCACCTCGTTTCTTGGTTCTAACTGAGGATGACTAATACAATTTGCTTGGTTATTTTTTGAACAATTTTGTGAGGACAGGAGAGGAGATGGCTGGATTAAATAATTCCAATTTTTGGTGACTGATCGTACTTTTACATTACTACAGTGTCGTGAGGGTTGCGAGCAGCGGAGGATTCTAGCAAGGGAATAATAAACAACGACATCGGCTTCGACTTAGGCATTTAGGACGATGGCTGGAGAGCGTACGCACATAAAACTGATCTTCCTCGCTTGTCGGCTTGCCCCTTTTAACCCCTTCCCGTGCTTTAACGAGTCCGACTCGTGATGAAGATTTTGGGCCAAACGTGAATATCACGAGACAGACTCGTGAACAGAAAGTCGGCCCAAACATGAATATCACGAGATAGACACGTGAACAGAAAGTCGGCCTAGAGTATTAAAGTATTAAAGTATTGCTTATTAATGAAATATAATTTTAAAACTCTCATAAAATATAATATATTTATAATATTTCTAAAAAGAAAAAGGATTAGAATTTACTTCCACAACAGTATATCACACGTACTCACATTTAGGCTCGTATTGCGACTGTTTTGTACGAACAAGTAGCACTAATCGCGACATCTATTGTTACTTTAAGTTAATGCGTGTACTGTAAATCTAACGGCTCCGAGGTCTTCCGTATTTCACTTGTTTTCTGACCTCCGAGCGAGACATATGTAAAAGTAAACGTTATAAACAGAGAGTGGCAGTTTAAAGTAATTAATCAAATATATTAATATCGCACACTAAAAATACCAACAGTTTTCGAGCAACAATCTGGTCCGTTTTACTCTTGCAACTTCAGGTTGCGTTTTGTTACCAACAGAGGCGCTAGTTGAAGTTCTCGTAAGTCTGTCGTTGGACGAGTGAGAGTCTTCCCTCTATAGTCATAAAGTCTATGGTACAAATGTGAGATATGAGAGTACCGTCTAGTGTAAATGATATTTGAAGAATGTCCTAAAGCAGTTAGTCGTTACAAAGGAGTGAAAAGAGAGAACTGATTTATCATTTCAATACGATATTTCGTGTTTATTGCGTTACTATCGTTTGCGTAAATATATTTTGTGTTTCCTCGTTGAAAGGTAAAGATACCATTGTCCCGTTCTTCTCATATTTTAAACCAGCCCACTTCGTCCTAACCCGTATTGTCATTACACATTTTGACACATCACATTCCAAGGCTTATTTGTAAAAATTTTCCATTCCAAGCAATTGTTTTTCTTTAATGTCCTATCAAATATGGAAGATTGGAAGCAGAAATATGATTATCTGATTAAAAGGTAAGAATGCTGTTGAAGCAAGGAAAAAATTATGATATATACAATAATTTTGGTTCGCAAAATTTCACACGATATGGAAGGCCAGTTGAATCCAACGAAAACAAGATAAAGGAATTGGTCGAATAATAACACGAGAATTTGTCGAAGGATTAAATATATCGAATTCGACCGTTTATGATCATGTGAAACGACGTAGTTTCGTTTCAAATAGAGCTTTGAATTAATTTCCGAAAACCATGAGTTCTTAAATATTGACAAATGTGTATGTACCTATGCAATGATTCCTAACTTACCGACAATGCGAACAAAAGATTAACGATTATACTGCAACAGATACTAACACGCGACTGCTATGACGTTCAACGAGCACATTCGAGGGACTTTCCTCGATGGATTACGTTATTTTTGACCAAACGACCGAGGTCGACAACGACATCCAAAGTGGAGCGAAAGTACCGCGATTATTTTTGGAACATGGCTGACTTTCTTCGCATTACTGAACGTTTCTCAGCACCGAAAGGTCAATCCGATCTTTAGTTCTCTGTGTAAATGGATAGATACCGAATAAGGAATTAATTGAACTCGGTTTACACGTTTGGAAGTTGATATTTTGGGGCTATTATGTTTTTCGATAGAACGGGGAGTTTGGTTTTCCAGGCTGTTGGAGTATTGTTGGTATTTCATAAGGGTCGCGAGAATTGTTTTGTTTTAATACTCGTGGAATATGATTTATCGTGTATCGCTCGTTAGAGTTATGAGAGTGTGTGCGCCTGTGTAGATGTGTCCACGAGTGTGCGAAATGGAAAACACGAAAAACAGACAAGCGTAAAAGTGCTACTAACGATGTCGAATACGGAATCAATTGTTAGACCAGAATTTTCGATTTATGAGAGATTAATACTCTCGATTTTTATATTTACTTCGATACTCGGCAGTCCGGAAATTAGTTTATTAAGGCTATGAAAAATAACGTAATTTTGTTTAAAACGTGTTTATTCGATGAAAGTATCTTCCATTGCATTTTAGACACTTGTACCAATACGTAATGAGGATTTCTACACCTTTGAAATAAAAATCGGAATTTCTGGAATTAATAGACTCTTCGAAGATCTTTACACAGTCGCCTTTATCACGAAAAATTTAATCTTGGAGAAAATGATCTAAGTCTTTAAAAAAATATATTATAGAAAAGATATATAAATAAATATTCGGATGATCCCATTCACCAATTTTTATTGTGTTATATGCAACTTTTGATGCACTTCTTTATATTGATTACGATACTTTTATTATAATAGTTTCAGCTACTTTCAAGAAATTGTAGCGAATAACACCTGCTTCTGATCGCCAAACTTTCACCATGATCTGCTTTTGATGCAACTTTGGTTTAAGAAAGTGCTTTCGAACCTAATCCAAATTTAACCATCGTGCAGAACGGTAGCGATTATTATACAAAATCCACTTTTCATTGCACGTAACTATACCAAATTCTTGGGAATATTTATTTTAATGCTTCGATATTTCTTTAAATATTTATCTTGACATTTTGATATTGTTCGGAAATTTATTTTGGTGCTTTGATGTGTCTTTGAATATTTATTTTCACATTTTCATATTTTCTGGAAATTTATTTTCCCATTTTGATAATTTTTGGAAATTTATTTTGGTGCTCCGATATATCTTTGGATATTTATTTTGGTATCCTGATATTCTTTGGCAAGAATAGAAATGTTTGGTGTTTAAGTCGAACACAGAGTCAACTGAAGATTGTTAGACAGGAATTTTGAGCATGTAAGAGTATTGTTGATGTTGTGCTATTTTCTACTTGCAATAAACCGGTTTTAATAAATTGGTTTTAGGATTAAGTATAACATCGGTTAATAGTTGTTAGATCCTAAGCAGTAATTTATGAGGGGATTATAGTCACGCTTCTATTTTCTACAGAAGACTTTGGCTAAATACAGCTCCTGTTGAGAGTTGGTAGACCCTAATTCGTTGTTTGTGAGAAAATTAATGGGTATTTTATTATTTTGTCACTTTTTCAGTAAAAGAGATCGGTATTAAAACTAGACACAGTATAATTAAATTCATTTAGCAATTACTTTGTAATTTCGTACATAAGTACAATCATTTTCTTATTTTCCACCAGAAAAAAAGAATTTATTTTTTAACCCCAATATAATATCCACTGAAAATTGTTAGATCCTAATTTATTATTTGTCAGATTTGTTGTCAAAAGAATTTGATATTCAAATAAAATGTTATATTAATATTAGCCGAAAATTCCCCGTACGAAAATTATAATTACATTTCTAGCTGATATTAGCAATACACGAGTAATTAATGGAACAAATAATTATTTTGAATACGCTAAAAATTTTAATTACATAACAATTTAATTTGGTTGCAATTTTGATCGATATAAATGGTATATTAATCTACGAACACACTGCACAATATTATGTTCAGAAATAACAATATAATACCGTAAAATATGTGTACAATATAATATTCCGTATTATATCTTTCGGAAAAATAGTTAATAATTAATTGTCCCCGAATTGTTCTTGCAATCGAAACTTTAATACGCGAATTGAGTTAGAAACAACGAAATATGCTGCTTTCTTTAATGGAACTCCAAAATCAATTAATCGCATTCTCCAAAAGTTTTATTTCCTAGCCCCATAATCTTATTTCCATGAAATACAAACTTGGGATCGTTTTAATTCGATATGATTCCGATGCTACATGCAAGACTGCAATATTTCGTTGATTAAAAATTGTATTTCATTGCGAAATATCGTACGAATAATCGTTAAAATGCAATCACAGGAATTCAACCGAAATCACGTGAATTAAAGCTACCTCTGTTGATTAAATATCAGTTATTGAAATGTATAATTATTAAAATGAAATGGCGATGGATTTCGCCGAAGCTGCACTAGTTAGAATAAAATCCATCTTTGCGATGAATTATTAATTTGGAATTTATTAAGGCATCTTAATCTGTATTCAAGATACGGGGACAAGAGGATGTCGAAACTATATTGATTACACAATTACACTACTAATTAGGCTACTGAAATGGCCAGAACAATAGCGTGGTCGAAGATATTTTATATTTTATGTACATCTTGAAAATATAATCATCGGAGCTACTCATCTTCGAAACTTTTAGCCTCAATATCTTCTGCTGTACGATTTCCTTTGAACTGAATAATTTCGAAATTAAATCTATTTAATGTATTGCATTTAGTGTACACGATAAAATATTTATATTTATGTATTTAATTATTAAGACTCGAGAATTGGATAAAATAATCCCTGTTTAATTTGCAATTGTGAATAATAAAATGAATTGTAAAGATCACATAATTAAATTATTTAAAATTAATTTTCATCTATGATATATTACTATATATTATTTAATCAACTAAGTATTTTAATATCTGTAGGTACAATAATAATTATTGTCGTTGAAGTAAGATAAGTTCGTGTATGTACATCTAATCCAATATTGCAGAAATTATTCCTAAATTATCAAAGATATCCTTTTTCCTGAAGCACCCCTGGTAGTTACCTACCAAACCTGAAATTGAATAACCAAGTCAACCGCGACAAAGAAGACCAAACGCAGGAATCTCCAAATCTATCCACTGTATTCACGAAATAACTGTCTCCAAAAATTAAGAACACGTGTATCAGACGATAAATTAAGGACTATTCTAGACAGAAATACAATCCTACCTGAAGCACCTCTGATAGTTACCTGCTGAAATTTCAATGGAATAAGCAAAGGGATTGCAGCAAACAAGCCCAAACGCAGGAATCTTCAAAGCAATTCGTAATATTCTGGAAACAGCTGCCCTCAAAAATTAAAAACGCATGTGTCAGAGGATAAATGACTAATCTAGACGAAAGTACAGTCCTTCCTGAAGCATCTCTGGTAGCTACCTATCAAAGTTACAATTGAATATTCAAACCAACTGCAGCAAACGAGTCCAAACGCAGGAATTTCTAAAGCAATTCACAATATTATGGAAACAACTGTTCCCAAAAATTAAAAACGCGTGTATCAGAGGATAAATGACTAGTCTAGACGAAAGTACAGTCCTTACTGAAGCACCATTGATAGTTACCTACTGAAATTTCAGTTGAATAGCCAAAGTAATTGCAGCAAACAAGTCCAAACGCAGGAATTTCTAAAGCAATTCACAATATTATGGAAACAACTGTATCCAAAAATTAAAAACACGTATATCAGACGATAAATGACTAGTCTAGACGAAAGTACAGTCCTTACTGAAGCACCATTGATAGTTACCTACTGAAATTTCAGTTGAATAGCCAAAGTAATTGCAGCAAACAAGTCCAAACGCAAGAATTTCTAAAGCAATTCACAATATTATGGAAACAACTGTTCCCAAAAATTAAAAACGCGTGTATCAGAGGATAAATGACTAGTCTAGACGAAAGTAAGTCCTTCCTGAAGCATCTCTGGTGGCTACCTACCAAAGTTACAATTGTATAACCAAACCAACTGCAGCAAACAAGTCCAAGCACAGCAATCTCCAAAGCCATTCGCAATATTCTGAGAACAGCTATTCCCAAAAATTAAAAACGCATATGTCATAGGATAAATAACTATTCTAAACGAAATTATAATCCTTCTTGAAGCACCTCAGGTAGCTACCTACAGAATCAAAAATCGAATAATCAAACCAACTGTAGCAAACAAGTCCAAACGCAAGAACCTTTAAAACCATTCTCAAAATTCTCTGTACAACTGTCCCTAAAAATTAAAAACACGTATATCAGACGATAAATGACTATGCTAGACAAAAATACAATTCCCCCTGAAGCATCTCTGGTAGCTACCTACCACAGTTACAATTGTATGACCAAACCAACTGCAGCAAACGAGTCCAAACACAGCAATCTCCAAAGCCATTCGCAATATTTCGGGAACAGCTGTTTCCAGAAATTAAGAACGCGTGTATCAGAGGATAAACGTCTATTCTGGACGAAAATACGGTCCTCTTGCTCCGTTTTTGCTTGGCGCTTGTTAGTGACCAGCATCTAAAATCGGCGAGGGATGTTCATTAGCGTCACCTCGTGACTTCGTGCCAGGGAATTGTCGGTCTTTGTTCGCTGCACGCGTTCCTGGGGCCAGCTCCAAGGGTTTATCATCGTCAGCGAGAGGAGCAAAAGAGGATTTCCAAGAGCGAATCGAAAGGGAAGAGGATGTCAGGGACGACGCAGGCACAGCTGTGTACGATCTAAAAATATGCGACGGACGATATCGAGTTGTCGCGAACTCCTATGCCGGGGATATTCGCTCCGATAAAGCACGACAAATGAAACGCAATACGATTTTACGAGGTGTCTATCTCGGAATAAGATCGGCCAAAATGCACGGAGGGCCGCGATTGGGATTTAGAAGTGGATTTTTGACAGTGAAACTATTGCAACCGTATCTCGCGATCTCGGTGTTATGGAAGAGTGGCTGCTGCAGCAAGCATCGTGGCTGTTGGCAAGTATCGTTCTTGCGTTATTAAATAAAACAGATGAAATCTTGTATACGTATATCTGGTGGCAGAAGGGTAAATGTGTGTTTCAAGAGTTTTATAATATTTGTATAATAGAAAATTTGGCTTCTGACTTGTGAACTCGAACGATTTTTGGTCTTCAATCTTATCTGTTAATCTTCCTTTTAATTAATTATAAAAATTATAAAATTATAAAATAATTATAAAAACCTTTGTACAACACTGTACCCCTACATGAGCAGTGACGACGAAGAAATTTATTAAATGAAAATTGCATTAAATTAAAATAATATTTTTGTTTCGTGTTATACATACATTTATATTTTTAATAAAAATTAAGTTGTTTATGTAGAATGAAACAAAAAATTGTTTCTAGTAAGTTTTCGGAACGTAAACTCCCTTTTTGTACTGCATCTGGGTCTCATACAGCACGGTTTCACACAACACGGCATTTTCTGGGAACCTACCTACCGTGTTATAGGAGGGCTACCTGTATTTGGTTCATGTATGGTTCACTTACTTAACCCTTTGCACTCGGTGGTTTTTTCGTTACAGAAAATAGTAATTCGAAGACTTTCTGCCATAAAATCGACGATATTTTTAACACGTTGAATGCCATGCCACTTTTACAGGGATTGTCCGTGGCACCACGATGAATTTTCTATTATGCGATACATATAATGTTGAAATATTATCTGCAATAGATAAGTTACAATGTACAACCATGTTTGACATGTTAATTGCGACGGGGTCATCGTTAAATTAACGATGGTAATAATAAAAATTTCTAAATATTGACATTTGTTTAAATTATATATATTTCTATCAATCTAGGCGCCCTCGTGGCACCGCCAACAAGTTGAGTCACTGGTTACTGGTGACTCCCATAGCATAAGAAGTAGTATGCAAATTAAGATGTAAAATTATTTTGCTTCGATATTCCACGCGTCGTTGGGTATTTGTAAATGTGATATGTTAATTAACATCCATCTTTAAAATCTGATTAAATGGCGACTGAGAGACGCCTCTCGAGTACAAAGGGTTAATACTCAGGTTGATAACAATGAAGCTGTTAGGTTTAATACTAGAACTATTGATGCAGTTGAAATAACTAATTCAAAATTTTCGTTTCTACAGTTAATAATATATATATAAATATTTATATATAATATATTATACAGACATCATTATTAATTTAACTGTGTATTATAATTGTTATATTTGTAATATTATTTATAATATAACTTGTTACATACAGGGTAGGTCACGCAAGCTGCATAGTTGGAATAATTTCCAAAATATGTATTGTATGAAATTCTTTGATTACGGAGAACACATTACACGATATAATGCATGTATTTGTATAATTAAGCTTTTATTAATTAATATTTCGAATAATTATATAATAATTATATAATAATTGACTGTTTAGATAAACATTGCAAATTATTAATTCTAATACTAAAAATAACACGAATTTATGCTAATCATCGATGTTAATAATTTTACTTCTAATGGAACACGATAAAATTTATATTACTATTAATTATATTCAAACTTCAAAAATTTTATTTATAACAAAATAATAAAACCACAGTAAAATTTATCATATTTATAGCTATATTATACATTATTAAATTATTAATTCTGATATTAAAAATAACACGAGTTTAGGTTATTTATCGATGTTAATAATTTTAATTCTAATGGAACACGATAAAATTTATATTACTATTAATTGTACTCAAACTTCAAAAATTTTATTTATTACAAAATAATAAAACCACAGTAAAATTTATCATATTTATAGCTATATTATACATTATTAATAATTCTATATATTTCTAATTATTATATATGTACCTTAATGTACATATACACCTACTTATTTTTGTATTAAGACGCTATTATTATTACTACCTGTATATACACCTCATAGATAATTGAATATGGACCAATTATTAATCGTCATAAATTATAATCGCAGAAGCAAAATTTTGTAAAGAAACGTAAATTTAACATCAGCTCTTCAAAAATACAGATCTCGAGGTGGAAAGTGACAAAGTAAAGCAGGGCGAAAATACTTTTAAGGAACCACAGAAAAACGGAACCACTGAGTTACTTATATTACAGCTCGTACACACCGAATCGTAGATTTAACATCGGAAGAAAAAGGACTCGCGACCTGTCCCGTCGAAGAGAAATAACGCTTGAAGCACGCGTTTAAACGTGAGCGGTGTAAAGGAACGCACAAAGGCCTCATTTAGATGGAAATTCCAAGCGAAACACCTAAAACGGCAGCGTCATTAACCGCGCCGCGGATCGAAGCTCGAAACGAAAGAGGTTTTCGCTGCCGTGAACGAATTTCGGTGAAACCCGTTTGCGATCGTGACCCCGAGCCTCTGTGTCAACACTGGAAGAGCAAACCAAAGAACGAACGCAGACAGCGAGGGTGACATCGCTGGGAAGAATGGTGGAAGGAGGCTGCGAACAGAGAGGCAGGGACGAAGCTAGCGGGAAGGGACCTTGAGCAACCAAAGAGCGAGGAAAAGGAAGGAAGAGAGAAAAAAGGGCGGGGAATTTGAAAGAAAGGAAGAGAAGACACGTACATATAGCGGAACGTAACAGCAGGGAGAAGAGGACGGGTCGAAAATAGCATCGGACAAGCCGTGAAGTTGGCTCTCTGCAGCTAGCCGAGTCGCGAAATAAAGGGAGCGTTTATCCGTCGTGTTCCTTGCTCTGCTCCACCTCGAAAAGCGTTTCAATTACAAAATCCTGCGAAATCACCCGGCGACTCTCGCCAGCTGCTCGCCCACCCGTTATATTTGTTGTGCCTCGCTCAGCCGCTACCCTCTTTGGACCCTCTGTGTCTCTCCTTTCATCCACCGACCCCTGCTTTTCCACCTCTGCTCTTTCTCCATCCACGCATACATAGGTACACGTACACTCGGTTGGATGAACGTGGTCGAAACGGAGAGCGGAGGATGGAGGAGGGAGAGGGATGACCAGAGAGAGAGACCATGGAGGGTGAAACAAAAAAGACACGTCCATTGTTTGAACAAGCCAGAGTAAACACCGGTGTCCGACAAAATCGAACTGCCAAGGTCCGCGAATCGCAGACGGATACTTCGATATTCATGTCGCGCTTTCCATTCCCCGTCTCGCTGCCCCCTCTCCGATGATTAACCTTTCGCCCTCGGGATTCGGGCTGGGTCCGAATCCGCGAGGAACAGTCCTGGAATTTCAGGTTCCGTACCCTCGTTCCAGCTGCTTTCATTAACTCGCCACCGATGCAGGGTTTCGATCATGGCTTCGATGGGAATGACGATTCTGACGGATGGGGTTGTTTCTACCCTCCTTTGGTATGTTCTCCTCGTATTTTTCTTCTCTTTTTAGTTTTTAGTTTTTAGTCCTATGAGAAATAAATGGAGACTCTGTTGCTGTCGTGTAGTTTCTAACTTTCTTGGCTATTTTACTTCTTTTATAGCTTTCTTCCTTAGGTTTTGGCTCTTGTTGATTTGAAAAGTAGATATGGGATTTCGTTGGACAGGGGGTCTTACTACCCTTCTTTAAAATTTTAATTTTTTATTTCCTTTCTTTTCTAGATTTTGGTTCTTGTTGGTTTGGGAAGAATATATGAATTTCCTTGGAATGGGGTTGTTTCTACCCTTCTTCAGTATTTCTGTTGTTTATTTGGTTTTTAGCTGTTACCAATTTGAGTAGATACAAAATTCTGTTGGAATGGGGTTGTTTCTAACCTTCTTTACTATTTTATCTTTTTTTTATAGTTTTCTTCTTTAGGTTTTGGTCCTTGTTGATTTGAAAAATAGATATGGGATTCTGTTAGACAGGGGTTGTTTCTAACCTTCTTTAAAATTTTAATTTTTTATTTCCTTTCTTTTTTAAATTTTGGTTCTTGTTGGTTTGCAAAAAGATATGGAATTCTGTTGGACTGGGGTTGTTTCTACCCTTCTTCAGTATTTCTGTTGTTTATTTGGTTCTTAGTTGTTATTAATTTGAGAAGTAGATACAGGATTCTGTTGGAATATGGTTGTTTCTACCCTTCTTTAGAATTTTCTTTTTTATTTCCTTTCTTTCCTAGGTTTTGGTTCATGTTGTTTTGAAAAAAAATATGGAATTCTGTTGGGCTGGGGTTGTTTCTATCCCTCTTTAGAATTTTCTTTTCTACTTGCTTTCTTTCCTAGGTTTTGGTTCTTGTTAATTTGGGAAGAATGTGAAGAATTCGTTGAACTGGAATTATTTCTACCCTTCTTTAGTATTCCTGTTCTTTATTTGCGTTTTAGTTTTTATTTATTTGAAAAGTAGATACAGGATTCTTTTGGAATGGGGTTGTTTCTACTTTTATATCCTTTCTTTTCTAGGTTTTGGTTCTTGTTAATTTGAGAATAATATATAGATTCCGCTGGACTGGGATTATTTCTACCCTTCTTTAGTTCTCTTTTTGATTTAATTTTTGGTTTTCATTGGTTTGAGAAATAGATATGGATACTACTTATAATGGGGGTTGTTTCTACCCTTCTCTGATATTTCTTCAATATTTATCTTTTCTTTCTCAATTTTTGATATTCGTTTATTTGATAAATAGATAAGAATTCCATTGGAATGATATATGTTCTAGCTCACTTTGTCATTTTCTCTTTTTATTTCTTTTTCTTTGATTCTCTTTTTCTTTTTTTGACAGTTTGGGGGGTGTATTGTCAGATTTGTTTAAAAGATATTTTATACATATGTAAATGGAATTTTTGACAGTACCTTTTAGATGGGAAATTATATTCTTGCATTTGGAATAACGAAGAGCACGAAGGATGTTTCTACTTTAAAATTTTTAATGAGGACGTGTAATAGATATGTTGCGTCGTGTAACAGACGTGCCGTAAATCTGTGCTGTATGACTGGGGTTCTGAATGTCATTATTACAAAGCGCATCGTTTTTACTGAATACTTTTTCTAGTTAAGATGAGTTACTGTAGTGTTGAGAAACGTAAAGTTATGTACCGTGTCATGCGAAGGAAACCATACATTTTTTTTAACGTGCGATATGAATCCGTGATGGAACCTCGCTACATCCTTTTCACCTAGTGTGTCTTTTAGATACGATATATGACTGTACAGTAAGAATGTAAACTTATGTACCGTGTTATGAGAATACTGCCTCAAATTGTTGTACCATGTTATACTATACTAATACAAATTACGATCCGATAATAACCTCGTTACATCCTTTACACTGACTGCTTCTTCTAAATATTAATATAATATTTACTTACATTAACTCATTTGCATCATGGCTCTACTTAAAGTGCCGCGTTCAGGCATCAGCAACGTTCAACTAACGACTAGCCCGTATCAGCACCTACTCATAATAGCAATTAAAAGGATTTTCACGACAAAAGTAAAACTTGTTAGGAATATAATGAACCGATGTAGACGAGATGCTCACAAAGGGGATGAAACGTGATCTGTTGCATATGAAGAATATTCAGCAACTGGTATTTGGAAAAAGTCAGCTCGCGGATTATTCCGCGCTCGGTGATAGGCGACAGTCGTGGCTCGCGGAATATTCCGCGCTCGGTGATAGGCGACAGTCGTAGCTCGCGGAATATTCCGCGCTTGGATGCAAATGGGTTAATATAACTAATAAAATATATTATTACGTTATATACACTGCCATACGAGTATCCTTGATTGTATTAAAAAAGCACAGCTTTGGATATGACTATATCATCACTATAACATTTACAGTAACTATCTTCTTTTAAATATATATCACTCCATCATAAATTATATAATATGATGTACAAATACAGCTATAAACTTCTGTGTTATGCGAATTTTATGTTAATAAAATGTACGTAATATTATACGATATATTAAAACTACAGTTTGGAATAAAAATTCAAAAGCTTCCTAAGTTTTTCAAAATCATATTATAAAAATAGTAAAAATTCTTTATTTACGTAAACAATTCCTCGCTGCTGTCATTAAACGATATTTTATTTTTCCGCTGTCATACGTGATAAATGAATTTTAATTAACACCCTAATAACGAAAATAATTGAAATGATCAACAAGTCTAACATGTTATACTAACGCTATTATAATTTTTGAATCGTATATGAATTACTATAATACAAACTCGTCTTACGCGAAGACATGTCACATTCTGTCAGAGATATTATTCGCGTCTCATTTTTAACTAATCGATGATGCATCGACAATGAGATTCTGTTTTAATTAGGAAATGAAACTTTCATACGACACCGAGGCAAACATTTCCTGTGAATGCACTTTTCCAAAAGCTTTTATCGCTCTCTCCGTTATGAACCAGCTTTTTCCGCGTTTCTCACGTTGACACATCGCGACTCGAACACAGACGAGGAACCTTGACTTTAATTTTCATTTAATCCACGCGAAATTTCCGCCGCCTTTCAGCCAGAAGCTCCGGCTAATAATGGGGTAAGCGTGCGCGTGAGAATATTCATGAGGGATGATCATGTACAGCGCATAATTATACTTGTACATTATCCAATTCGACACTCCTTTTCGCGTTGCTCTCCACGGTTTATTTTCGATCAAACCACTATTCGCGAATTTTCAATTCAACCTGCGCGGAGAATGTTAGTTAATAAAACGCTAGTTAATAAAAGATTAGGAAAAACTACTCGTCGGGTGTATAATAAAACGATTCTCAGCTTCTCCTGAATATTCAACGCTTTCACTCTCCGCTCCCTCCTTCTCTTTTAAATATTTTATTTTACTTTATTTCCCTTTCCCTCCTTTATTAACGATGAAAAATTCTGCGCACGAAGTCGTAATGACTTTCTCAACTTTCTGTCAGTGGTTTTCATATTGGACACGCGACCGCAAACGCGAATTTTCGGAAAGTATTCGCACGTGGCGGAATACTGCAAAAAGTTGCGACCAAATGTAATTTGCTACAACGATGAGAATTGTTGGAGCAAAGGGTGGGGAAAAATAAATTCTTGACACTGGTGAGATTAAGAATTTTTGGAAATGGGAATTTGCCGACTATTTATTAAGCAATTTTCATTATTTTAGTCGTAAACCTTTTTAAGCTTTGCGAACTTTAATCGTTTAAATTTTACGAAAGTAAAATGATAATAGGGAAAAGTATTTGGAAAAATATTAAGAACGTAATTTTTCAATTAAGTAAATTTTGTTATTTAGTAATATATATTATTGCAGTTATTTTATAAAATTTTGTTAAAGATTTAATTATTATATTGCCATGTCATCTACATCAAATTAATTTATTAAATAATTTAATAATTAATAATCGTTTAATACACTAACAAAATTAAATACCACGTAGGAATATTTTTCCATTTAAAAATTATTATACTTTCTTCGCAATTTGAGATAGACACAAAAATACAGCAGAAATGAAAGAAAAAAAATAATATAAAATAACAGAGTTATTGAATAAATAAGATTAAAATACGTAATAAAAATGGAAACGTAATATACCGAGATAATAAAAATAGAATCAAGCCATATTTT
>NW_016909785.1:378439-451829 GCF_001483705.2 Eufriesea mexicana
GAATTTGCCGACTATTTATTAAGCAATTTTCATTATTTTAGTCGTAAACCTTTTTAAGCTTTGCGAACTTTAATCGTTTAAATTTTACGAAAGTAAAATGATAATAGGGAAAAGTATTTGGAAAAATATTAAGAACGTAATTTTTCAATTAAGTAAATTTTGTTATTTAGTAATATATATTATTGCAGTTATTTTATAAAATTTTGTTAAAGATTTAATTATTATATTGCCATGTCATCTACATCAAATTAATTTATTAAATAATTTAATAATTAATAATCGTTTAATACACTAACAAAATTAAATACCACGTAGGAATATTTTTCCATTTAAAAATTATTATACTTTCTTCGCAATTTGAGATAGACACAAAAATACAGCAGAAATGAAAGAAAAAAAATAATATAAAATAACAGAGTTATTGAATAAATAAGATTAAAATACGTAATAAAAATGGAAACGTAATATACCGAGATAATAAAAATAGAATCGAGCCATATTTTCCCATTTAAAAATTATTACACTTTCTTCGCAATTTGAAATAGACACAAAAATACAGCAGAAATAAAATAAGAAAATAATATAAAATAACAGAGTTATTGAATAAATAAGATTAAAATATGAAATAAAAATGGAAACGTAATATACCGAGATAATAAAAATAGAATCAAGCCATATTTTTCCATTTAAAAATTATTATCATTTTTTCGCAATATAAGACGAGAACGAAAATAGAGTAGAAATAAAATAGAAGGAAATATGTAAAATCGCGGTGTTATTAAACGAAGGGAATTGAAATATAAAATAAGGAGACGTAGAATGAAGCCAATTCTACGAAAAGACGTCGAGCACATTAGTTTTCCCGGTGTGATTGTATTAAACGCTTAATCTTAACGAATCATCGTGACTTATATCGTGGACGTTTCGGACCTTCTAGATGAAAGTGGGGCTGTTATGAAGCCTGCTGAATAAAGGGCTGCAATATTGTTCTATTGTACGTTTAAATTGCGAGTTCTGATTTAAGTCCGTAAAGAATGATCCCCGTTCTCTTCGCGTAATTTTCGTCAGCAAGTTAGACGAAATAACCTGTGTATATTATAAGATTCGTCGTTTCCTTAACATCAAGCACGAGTAATTCTAATTACGCGAAATTCCTATTATCTGACTATGCAAAATTTTCAAGATGACAATCTCGAAGATTCAATAGAAGTAACCTAAATATTTCACACACTGAATCGATGATCCTTTTCTTCAATTTAAATTCATGCCTACAAGTTCTATAGCAAAAATTAAATTTCTATTTTGCTATGTACATTTGCACAAATTTTGAATAATAAATAGTATCGTTTAATTTGCATTTCAACCCTTTCAAGATTACGTTCACTGAGATGAAGGAAATCGGGGATCCTGTGTCATCTTAGGATAAATAAAATTAATAAAATTATTTATTAATTAATAAAAATAATTTTGATTTTTAATAAAATTAATAAGAGCCTTTTATTAATGGTATAGTAACTTAGATACTTAATAATATTTATGGGTAGGTGAGAAAAATTAAGCTAGAGTCGAAAGTATGTCAGACTCGAGTATAATTTGAAATAAATCCAAAGATTCAAAAAGTCTTGTTATAAAATTCTAACTAGAGCGAACCTAAGAGCTATGTATGACACGTGGAATTGTTCTGTACAATCAATAAGCATTCCACCAGTGTATATTCCAGTGTGTAGTTGGTCCCAGCGATATAACGAGGTCGTAAATTATTCCATCCAGCTACGACCCCCCGAGTTGATACTGAAATGACACCGCAGATGTTGCTGACAGTCAGAACCATCTATAATTTGTAATCATAAGTATTTAATGCCGAAGAGTACAAAGGAAAAAATTGCTATTTCACTTCCAATTTTGAAATTATAATGGACAACTACGATCATTTAGAATAATTAATTTTCACAAAAGTAATTGTCACAGGAAAAACATTGCTATTTCTCTTCCTATTTTGAAACCATAATGGGCAACTGCGATTGCTTCGAATAAACAATGTTTACAAAAATAATTTTCACGAGAAAAAATTGCTATTTTACTTCCAATTTTGAAATCATAATGCACAACTGCAATCGTTCAGAATAAACAATTTTCTCAAAAGTAATTTTTACAGGAAAGAATTGCTATTTTACTTTCAACTTTGAAGTCATAATGGACAATTGCAATCATTCAGAATAAATAATTTTCACAAGGAAAGATTGCTATGTCACTTTCAATTTTGAAATCATAAAGAATAACTGCGATCATTCAGAATAAATAATTTTCACAGAAAAAAATTGCTATTTTACTTCCAATTCTGAAATCATAATGCACAACTACAATCATTCAGAATAAATAATGTTCACAAAAATAATTTTCACAGGAAAAAATTGCTGTTTTATTTCCAACTTAGAAATCGTAATGGACAACTGCAATCATTCAGAATAAACAATTTTCACAAAAATAATTTTCACAGGAAAAAATTGCTATTTTACTTCCAATTTTGAAATCATAATGAACAATTGCGATCGTTCAGAATAAGTAATTTCCACATAAATAATTTCCACGGGAAGAAATTGCCGTTCCAATTTTGAAATTAATTATATATATATATAAGGGTGGTGCAAGGGTAGTCATATCGGCTGCCATAACGAATATTTCATATTACACAAAAATTACCTCGCATCAATTACAACAAACATCGTGTGAAGTCAGCAATCGGAGACTGACATATAGTTCCGCGACTCGCCGTTGGCGCTGCGTTGTTACTGCACCAGCGCTTAAATCTCCGAAGTCCTTAACCCCATACTCCACGTTCTAAGTAACCATGAATCGCGTGCCACAATCAACAGCAAATTTCACTACTCGACAAAACGTTTGAAGTGGCGTCACTCATCAACGTTAAATTTTCATTTTAAAGATATCACCTCGAGGTATCTTCCTAATTCTGAGAAGAAAAACACGTAACTGAGACAGAAAGACATCTACAACAATTAACCTCGCATCTACGTTGCCATCCTGTCTACAAATCACGTCTCTCGCCCGTGATACACACGTTCGACCCGATTACCTTACCACGAGTCTCACGCGATATTGTAAACGAAATGTTAACACTTTACCGACCGCTAGCGATTCAAAGGCATAAGCACATCCGATCCTAAATAACAAATTACTGTTTATATAATAATAATGACTGTTCATTGCCATGACTACCGATTAATAGGCTATATAGGTCGGTAGGTGTCGGCAACAAAAAGCCGATTAATAGGCTATCGGTCGGTAAAGTGTTATGTCTCCAACTCAAAAGTTGAGAGAATGACTATGAAACACTGACTTTTCGATAGCCTATCGCGATTCCGATTCTACTCTGCTCGATAGCAGCGGAACGAAAGACCGTTAACGTTCACGACGAATCGATATTTCCTACGAATCCCTAAAAATAAGCGAAATGCACGAGAGGTAGCGCAAGGGTGTGCTTGTTGGCCGCCATGGCCGGTAGCGGGCGTCCTGACGCGAGGCCGAATAACAATGACCACATCCGTGTATGCGTTTCCGGTCGGTGGCCACCTTCCGGTTGTGAATTACGCGGGTGAATAAATAGAGTGGGGATCGTGGCTATTCCAGCCGAGGAGAATATTACAACTGCGAGTGCCGGACTTCATATAGACCGACTAATGAAATTGAAATGAACGGTAAAGGAAGGATTACGTTCGTCCACGGTGACGAACGACCTGTGACCGTGCACTCCGTTATCCAGCCGTCCTCCAACGAATATCTTTGGTCTAGATGCAATATTAACGAATAATTTTGTAAATAATTCCCTGCATGCACGTATTCAGCCGCGCGCGCGTATATTCGATATTAATTATTAAATACGTTAAATAACATATCGCGTGGATTGACCAACGTGTTAATTAATATTAACGACGAATTCGTCTATTTCCAGATGAATTTCGAATCGAAATACAATACTATTGTGGTGCCGTGTATTTCATCAAACGATTCTTTGTAAGCCGCTGAAATAAAATGAAAGCTGAATTTCATATTATTCGTTATTGCGGTATTTTTATTGTTTTACACGAATGAGCAAATGCAGGGGTCGCAGACGAGCAAGACTTTTGAATATATTATGAAAGGAAATGGAAATTTTCATGGCGCAGTTTCCGTTCCAGAGTTTCCCTATTTTCTTGAAATAAGCGAATCTTTGTCGATCACCGTTGCAGCTTTCAAACTTTCCATTGAAAATTTCCCATTCAACGTTATCGCTTTGATCAGTAGCTGACTTCGCGAGTTTTGTTCTAGGATATACATAATCATTTTCCCATTCAATGTTCGCTTGACCGGTCACAGCAGGTCCAGTGTTTACTGTTGCAGCTGCACAATTAGCAATTGAATAACTGTTTTTGACAATTAAATAACAATGGAAGAGTGAAAATCAGGAGTGTTTAGACAAACTAACCAACCAAATCCTTGAAAATCCTTCTCAATCAGTAGAATCCTTGGAGCAACGAGCTCCAGGCATTTAATTAGTTATTCCGATGAAATCAAAGAGGAAGCTTCCTCTAGGACACTCAGGCTCTACCAATCAAACCTCGATCTTCCAAGCGATCGAGTGGTCCTTCGAGCACACCTAGATGACTCATAACACTTGGTACCCATAGACTGACTAGGTATCCAAGTTTCAATGGCACCTTGTTGCTTCAACGACCACAACAGACGGCAGTAACTCATCCAGAATCTCTCTGTTAACACCCCCCACGCCTTCGAGGGTTCATTTAAAAGACAAATACCAACAGCAGCCATCCACTCCTCGTCTCGTCTGCCCGTCATTGAGCGGGTATCCGTGTCACGAAGTGGAGCAGGAAAAAGCCAGGATCGCTTTTGAAGCCGTCGATCTCGCGATAAAGCGTTGATCCTGGACGTATTCTACGCAACCATGGTCCGTAAATATTCCATGGGAAGTGCCGCTGCTGCGCCCGGCCCACTGGCTACAGCTTATAAAGGTGTCGTCGCGAAAGGAGGCCGATATACCGTTGAATTAATTTCCATAGTGAAGTACTCGGATTAATTAGAAGTCGTCGCCGTCCGTCGGCCTGGACAAGCATGGATAATTATTCTAATGGGCCTGCCGCTGTTTGTATTTACCGTGTCGATGGCGCATTCAAAGGATCGACACGACCCCCTGTGTATACTTAGGAACACGCTCCAGATCTAGGTGCCCCTGGTCATCTTGCGCGCATCGGTGTACCAGCTCTGCTGGAACATGGATAATAACTCTCTTCGAAAAAACCAGCATCGAACAGCGGAAATTACTCGAGTTCTGCTGTATCCACTCGAGCAGAAATTTTGTATTTATTCGTATTTGAGTTGGTCTGCCATTTTTGTTCTTTTTTTTTTTATCTTTGATGGATTTAACACCTTGGCTACTGTGGGCGCATAAACTCGCTCAGAAATTTTGCATCTGCGACACGGAAGGCGCATACAAGCGCTCAACACAGTTTGCTTTTCCGACACAGAGGGCACATCTCTACCCAAAATTTTGCCCCTCTCGGCGGACATTGTGAATGAATTCCTACCCGTGTGGTACGACCGATGCGTTTCAAAGTCTGTCATAGTCAAAGGGCTAATGGAAGATTCTGTAACGATTTCTTAGGTTTATGGAGGAGTCTCGAAGTTACGTTACTCGTGCTTGGAAATTGAATTTTATTTCGTGGAAGGAGGTTAGTGTTGAGCGAGGGTTGGTTAGTGCTGACAAAAGTGGAATATTTTTGTAATTGTTAACTTGGAACATTTAAAATTTCTAAAATTAAGAAGATTGGTAATTTTCGTGATTAAAATAAGTTTCTATTTTCAAACGATGTGAACTTTCTGATCTGATTCTTCGGTCCCTGAAGACTTTCTTGAGTCCAACTCTTTATCCTCACAGACTTCTTGCTATAGGGGACTTAAAGATAGACAGCTTATAGTGACTCGAGAAATTGTTTATATAAATGAATTGTGTGTGCAAATTAATGAAATTGTTTCATTCGTTATTATATAAGAATAGCATCACAATATGTGACAACTGAGAATTGTTTCTTAAACGAGGAGAGTTAACTATAAAATATGACATTATACTATACAATGGGAAAAATATCGAAAGTTAAATAAAGAATTATTAAATGGTGATTATGTCTGGATAAAAGAGTTAAATAATTAAAAACTAGTTGAATGTCATCCTTGATACCAAACAACATTTATTTTTTCATTTCAAATATTTCTTTATATGAATTATTTCAGGTAACAGAGATAAACGATTCATATTATATATTTTACAAGCATATATGTTCGATTGTGTAAGTAAAAAGAAAAGGTTTAGATATGAATTTTAATTTGTTTTTATGTATCAAAATTAGATTTTGGAGTGCTTTATACGATTGTAGCGAAGCACAGTTGAAATAAAATGTTTATGGAAGTTCACGGCTCGAGGTAACAGGTTGCTAATTAAAATAGGTGTTTATATAGTATTAACGAAGTTGCACGAACTATACTGCACGGTATTTTGTTGTTTATGCTTTCTGGGCTTTTGAGAACAGTTATTAGTTTTCACGTTATAAAACTCGTGATTATTCATCCCACTATTTTATGCAACATTTAAGGAAATAAATGTATATTAAAAAGGAGAATTTAAAATGGTAAAAATTTGAAAAATATATAAAACAATATACGAAATAAAAAATATCATTTAATTAACTTATTTACATCTTTCTATTAAGATTTTGTTGTATGTATTATTAAAAAATATTAAAAATCATTGAATGTATCAAAATTTATTAAATTTGTACTATAGCAAAATATTTTCAACTATTTCCTGCCACGATACAGTGTACAATTTGAATTAATTTAATTTTTAACTTATTTAATTATATTTTATCGTCTGCAATAAAGATATTTGTAACTATTTCCTATCATATGCTCCATGGAAATAAATTAAAATAAAAAATACATAAAACGATATACGAAATAAAAAATATCATTTAATTAACTTATTTATGTCTTTCTATTAAGATCTTTTTGTATACATTATTAAAAAACATTAAAAATCGTCGAATGTATCAAAATTTATTAAATTTGTACTGTAGAAAAATATTTTCAACTATTTCCTGCCAAGATACAGTGTATAATTTCAATTAATTTAATTTTTAACTTATTTAATTATATTTTATCGTCTGTAATAAAGATATTCGTAACTATTTCCTATCATATGCACCATGGAAATAAATTCAATTATCTGCCATTATCAATACACCGAGATACCATGTACAAATCGTTATTTATTCCTGTAAACAATAAGTAACGCAAACAGGAAACATAGCACGTACGAGCCCCAACAACCATCAATTATGGAATTATGTAGCAGAATTCAAGATCCATGGTATTAAATATCACCGGATTACTGTCGAAATCTAATGGAGTATATGAAGACAAATTAATACTGTTTCATAAGTGAAACAATTATGGAAGAAATAATAATAATTTCTTTATATTATTTCAAATATTATATGAAAAACATTTACGTTATCTCAAATTTTGCTATCAACGGCAATAAATAATAATTTATATAAATCCGCTGTCATTTATTATAATTTAATATTTATTATATTCAGTTACATTTTCAAAATCGTATTAGATATTTCGAATTCATTTAATGCATCATTAAAAAAAAATTACAAATCAATCAACCCTATCCTAGCTAACTATTTTCTATAGTACTTGCATAAGTACATCTTTGTCCAAAATTAAATGAAAAAATCAACGCTGAATCCCCAATAATAAATTAATCAGAAGAAACCATTTTTGTGGAAATTTCGATAAGAAAATTAGACAGTCATCTTTGAGTGAAATCGAAGAAATGACTATGAAGATGACTATAAGATGATGAAAAAATTAACCGTCTAAAATTAGTATATACTATACAGTATACCTAGTCACGCTCCTTTTCCTTTTTTCAAAATATTCGTCCTTATCCATAGCCAATGAACCGTAAGGACAACACGCGGTGTCGACAGGATCAGCATATTCTGCCTCGAACTAGGACACAGAACGATGATGCAGAGTCCGTGGCTTGTTTCCGACTACATTTGGCTTACCTACAGAGGATTAGCTTCGGTCAGGGAAACCCTTGTTCGTGGTTTCTCTCCATCCACATTTCGGCTATATTCCGCCACAGAGTCTCGAGAAAGCGTGATCGAATCGATCGCGTGCCCTTGCTGCCTCTCGTATCAGTAAAAACGCCTTTTGCTTTACGACTTCTTGCCATTTACTTTATTTACGATACCACGGAATTGTGAAATTCTTAAAAAAATTTGGACACCAGTAAAATCTAACCTGAATCTCTTAAAACGATTATATATAGCGATTTATATCGTACGAATTTATTTATTTTGATTACACAATTATTACCGTGCACATAAATAAAATGCGAGGAATAATTACGAAACGATACATAATATCGATATAAAATATAATTGATCGCTATAGAGATTAAATGAAATGTAAACTATGAAGGATAAATAATAAATATAATATTGTAGATATGAGTTTGAAAAGCAATTTTCTGTTACAACAGATGCGATGAGGTATTTAAATTTTGTTACTTAATTTATAACGAATTAATAATTTCGTTGATAATTAATTTATTTGTCGTATTTTATTCATTTTTGGTGCAATGTGATAAGTTTGTCTGTTTAACCAATATCTTTGGTCTCGAATTGTTAAATTGGTCAGTGACCATTCGTGAAACAGTATTACACCTACTTTTTGCTGGTATACTAATAAAAAACATAGTATATTTCTAGAATTTTGAAAACCTGCAATATCTGACTATTCGGTAGAAATACTGATCTTTTTCCCCTTAGACTGTCAAATTAAAAAATGACAACATCCAACACAAAAATAACTATATAGAAATCAATATTGTATCTCTTTTGTTCCGCCACATGATCAAAAAATATAGTATACGTATTTCATAGCATGCAGCAATTTTTGGATATATCTGGATAATTTTTCAAAATGCAATACCTAAAATTATCCAATTAAATATACTGGTTCTTCTTCTTTTACAATTAGAGTATCGAATGGAGAAATGGTAACATCCAATACAAGATTATGTAGTAATTTATGCATGCAAATTTTATCACAATATATTGGGTTGGCAAGAAAGTACTTTCGGTTTTTTAGTGCGAAATAAAACTCAATTTTTTCTATACAGTAAATGAACTTTAATCGGTCAAATATCTTCCATTCTATTCGATGACCTTTTGCCATCTTTCTGGTAACTTCATGATCCCGCGCTCATAGAATTTCTGGTCCGTATCTGCAGAAAACTTAACCGAGTGCGTAAATCTCAGAAGGTCGACCAGAACGTTGTGGGTATCTTTCAGTGAAAAATCTTCGGAACGAAATTTTTTAAACTAATTCTGACACGTGCGTTCTGTTAAACAATCGACGCCATAAACTCCTCGTATCTCTTTGCGAGCCTCGGCCGCATTCTTGCCTTTATGAAAATAAAAAAGTAAAATGTGTGGAAAATGCTTATTTTTGCACTCCATGTTAAGACTGACCGTGAACTGACAGTTATAAACGAAATTACACGGAATTTCACGAAATAGCAACCTAAAGGTATCGACTACCACATCTCAGAAGAAAAAAATTCTAACATTGACAAAGGAATAACTAAACAAGCATAACATTATTTACTGATGCAAACCGAAATTACTTTCTTGCCAACCCAATAGTTTTTAAAATGTCTCGAAATTTCAGTCACATAGACATGTGCATTCTATATAAAAATACTGGGAATAACGGATCTGGTCCACACGTTCTCAGCATACAGAGGGCGAACGACACCTGGGCAAATCAGAGTGTTGAGAAAATTTTTTGCAGAGCCTCCATCATCTGCATAGGTCTGACCCTCGACCATGCTGGCAGAGAAAAATTCTAAGGATCCTCGTCGATCACGTATTTTCACGATTGTACTGCCTTCAAAGGCTAAGGTCTTGGCCGAGGAATAGCGCCCCCTATCTGAGAACGTGTCACAAACTTGCGAACGAAAATCCTCACGTGTTTTTGTTCCGTCGAATGGAACAGGATGTTAAAGGGAAAACTTCAATTGATTTAGTTAGGAAGCGAATCCCAAAGGAACGAAGGAAAGGTGAGTTTACTTTGAACCTGTTTTGAAGTTAAGGAAACAGACTAAGAGATTCGACTTGCAAGATTTTTGACGGTGCATCACGAATCCCTCGAAGCGTTCATGACGTGACATATGTACCATCTACTTGCCTTAAATCCAATTTCTCGAAGTAATTACATCTTTTTATATACATTGAACTGTATTTTGAATTTTTTATTATACTTATATTTGTGATACATTTGTATTATAAATAATTTATTTTTAATTTATTATTAAAATATTACTGAATGATTAAACTTACGCGATGGTAATTTAATACGATAATTATAACGTGAAATTAATTACAAGTATTTTTGTTTAGAGAACACCTAGTTGTATCGATTAATATATTAACACTAGATCAAGCGATCTATAATGTGAGCCTAAATACAATATGTATGATTACATGTATAATTAATGTTAAGTAAAGTGCTACAATGAAAATCAAGGAATATACGTAATTACGATCTCATCCGAATGAAAAGCAATTAATTCATTTGTTTCAGCAAAAAGTTGCAAACTTTCTGCAATCGTAAAAATGAAAATTTCGAAACACATTAATTAGACTTCTCTGATAGTTCTAGTGTTAAAAGGATTTTCACGAAAAAAATAAAACTTGTTAAGAATACAATGAACCGATGTAGACGAGATACTCAGAAAAGGGATGAAACGTGATCTGTTGCATATGAAGAGTATTCAGCACCTGGTAATGGAAAAAGTCAGCTCGCGGATTATTCCGCGCTCGGTGATAGGCGACAGTCGTATCACGCGGAATATTCCGCGCTCGGTGATAGACGACAGTCGTGGCTCGCGGAATATTCCGCGCTCGGTGATAGACGACAGTCGTGGCTCGCGGAATATTCGCGCTTGGATGCAAATGGGTTAAGATAGTATACTATTGCATTTAAAAAATATAATTTCCTAATATTCGACTTTTTAGTATTATTTTTTAGTATTAACAATAGTCATAATTATTCTTAAGTTATAATTATAAAGTCATTATAATTACAAAATTATGTAATTATAATTACAATTAATTATAATTATTAATAATTTCCCCGCCATTTTTAACTAGACTAGGAAAATATACAAAAATTTGCAAGTCATTTATTAATTAATCGTTTCTTAACTTACGTTAATAAACGCAATTAACGATCTTCGTTATTTTTTCGCACGCGACACCAAATTCTAAATTTCAAATTCGAAATTCAATATTCTTAAGAAGAAACGCACGTTGCATACGTGTTCCTTGGCTAATTAAATTTTCTCCCGGTAATACGTATTAATTTCACGCACGAACGATTCGAAGGAAAATGAATAGATCGGCGGATGAAGTGGGATATTTGAATACGTGTAATTTGAAGTGACGTGTGCCGTGGAAAATGCTTATCGTGCGTGACGTAATTAACCGAGATTCTTAGCCACGACTACGTCGACGATAATAATTCTAGTTACCTGTTACGCCTTTCTGTTACGCTTTTACGCGAGTTTAACATGCTCTCAGACTAATTAGTCCCGCGGCCGCATAGCAAGCACCGTCTTTGTTCTCATTAATTATGCGCCTTAAAGAATGCTCTTAAAATTATATAACTGCACAAATATGCATCGCCGTTGATAAATTCAGACTAGAGGAAACGCGATTAAATCATGCGCGCGACAAATCACTGCAAGTATGCACGATTAAGTAGAGACAGGTAGATTAAATCCAACCAGAACATTATTTCTAATCTATATTTTAAATTTCGAATTCCTCGATAATTGTATTATGTCCTATCAATTTAGTCGAATAGGAATAATATTTCGAATCCGTGTTTTATATTTGGAGTTACTTCATAATTAAACACCCAATTCTGTTTTTACACGAACTTCTTTTACACGATTTTGATTTAACACGAATTAGGACAAAAATTTAATCCTCTTTTTACACGACTTATTTTGATTTAACACGATCGACCGAAATTTTTGGCCTAGCCAAAACACAAACACAACGATTAATTACCGAATTCGTTCTTAAATCCACTGAAACATTGGCACCACAGGAAACTAGTCCTAATTTTGTTCAAGAGATTACAGAAAGAATTTCACCAATGGAGTACGAAGACGATAACCAAGATATTTCTAACGATAGCAATAATATTGCAGTCTTACGCAAACGTATGCGTTTATTGTCAGAAAGTGACAACGAATAAAATCTTTTTACGTGTAACTCATATTATCTTGCCCAATTTTTGTGATCACGAATTAGTGACATGTTTCTTTCCTTTTCAAATGATAATTTACTTTGTGTGATACACGTGCAATCTTTATGAAATAAAATGTTTAAGATCCTAACAAGAAAACTCATGGTTTATTGTATTATTTTTGCTGATTTCTTGGGACTGGAACCAATCTTCTATTTTTCCATAGATGCAACATATTTTTTTACACGTATTCTTCTGGAAGGTATCTATCGTGTAGAAACAGAATTAGGTGTATTTATTTCAAATCGAAGTGTTGAAAATAATAAAAAGAAGAACAGTGTGGAAATAACACAGGAATTAAAGATAGTTCGACATGTTGTAGAAAAATTGTATAATATTTTTAGTAGATTATTTTTTGTTCCCTAAAAGATTAATAAAATACAAGGACGAAAAATATACCGAAATACCAAATTATATATAGATTCATTTACAACAGAAGTATTGAATGCAGTAAAGAAAAATATCTTCTTAAAATTACATTAAAATTGAATTGAAATATAATTTAATTCAATGTTGGATATAAGCTTTAATTTAATAAAATGAAAATTAAAACTCGTTTAATGAATAGTAAGAAACGATATATGTAACATTTTACATTAATTTTTGTTAAAGTTAAGATTTAACATAAATGTTAAAAGTAATGAAGAAAAGAAATATTGTTAGAATTATACTAAAATCAAACTGTAGAAAATTATATGTATATAATTATGTGTGTATTTCGTTATTTTGTAATAACGCGAGGTTAATTTTTATCGATTATGTAAAACTTCTGTAAAATTAATTACATCACTGTATGCATGTAACAAATAAAAATGCATCTTGGCTATGATAAAGACCAAGAAAAATGTTAATTTTTAAGATAAAATTGTGGAACAATCGAAACATAAATAAAGGGAATTATTAACCCCTTGCATCGTGATTTAATTATTTAATTTTAATTATACATTAGCGACACCAGAAAAGGGAAAGCACAGGTGAGTGTTTCTCAGAACAGAGACTCGAAAATTTAATCCTTTGCACTGCTTTGTGACTTAACATCAATTTTTATCACAGGAACTCCTATGTCGAAGTACACTCGTCGTTGTTTCATTCTTTATTTACTAAACAAGAAAACAGAAAATAAGTAACAACTTGAATTACCTAAATTCAAAATACAAATTACAACATTTGTAAGCTATATGTACTATAACCAGTAAACAAAATTCTTTAAAACAAGGAGCAATCGAGGAACTGTCCTGTGAAGTAAATTTTTAGTTATTAGCAACAAAATTGAAAAATAATTCGGAGTGGAAAGAGTTAAGTCTGTATTATATAGTTGATTCCAACAGAGACTACACTACGACGCAAAACAAAAATGAAGAAAAGAATAATAACGTAGGGAGGTAAATCGATCCATAGATCGTGAATCATAGAGCATCGTTCACCAAATGAAATCACTCAACGAATAAACCAATCAACTCTTTAAATATCAACAGATCTCACAAGCTCAAAGCTGACCTAATCCAATTTAAATTTTGTTGTTTGATTTATAACCAATTAATAATTTCTTTGGTAATTAATGTAGGATTGGAATAGGTACAACCCTGAAAGAATGTGAAGATTTGACAGAGCCAAATGCGATAAACGAAGAGAAGTTTACAAATGTGTTATGTGTTTAAAAGACCTGGCCCACCTGGAGGTTGCATGGGAAAGAGCATGATTGACAAAGAAGGCCTGAGTATGAAAGAGGACAGAATGAATGGTTAAAAGTAAGGGTGCAAGGGCGTGCGAGGGCAGTTTCAATCTAAAAGTGTGCAAACACGATTTGGAAAGACAATCCATCAGTTGCAATCACAGTTTTGGAAGTCAGTTGTAACAGTCAGTTTTAAGAAAGATCAGAAGAGCGTGCCCATAGCGAATCTCCCTTATTTCATGGTCAGCCACCGTCATTCTATTTATAAGCTTATTTTATTCTATTAAGGAGACAACAATACTATCTGTAGTCAATCCACCCAAATACGATTCCACATTAATTTATTTGTCATATTGTTGGAATAAGAAATAGGATGTAATTTTTGGTACATTGTAAGAATTTTGTCTGTCTAATCAATTCTTTTCGTCTTGAATTGTTAATTAAAAAAGTTGATCAGTAATCGTTCATGAATTAATATAACACTTATATTTTATTGACATATTAGTAAAAAATATAGTACATTTTTCAGTGAACCGGCAGATCCCACAAGCTTAAGATTGACCTAACCCAATTTAAATTTTCTTGCATAATTTATAGCAAATTAATCATCTCCTTGATAATTAATTTATTTGTCACATTGTTAAAATAAGAAATAGGATGTAATTTTTGGTACATTGTAAGAATTCTGTCTGTCTAATCAATTCTTTTCGTCTTGAATTGTTAATTAAAAAAGTTGATCAGTAACCGTTCTTGAATTAATATTACACTTACATTTTGTTGACATAATAGTACAAACTATAGTATATTCTTCAGTGTACCGACAGATCCCACAGGCTTAAGATTGACCTAACCCAATTTAAATTTTCTTGCCTAATTTATAGCAAATTAATCATCTTGATAATTAATTTATTTGTCACAGTTTTAGAATAAGAAATACGATGTAATTTTTGTTACACTGTGACAATTTTATCTCTCTAATCAATTTTTGTCGTCTCGAATTGTCAATTAAAGAGATTGGTCAGTGGCCATTAATGAATTAATTCGTTGACATACTAGTAAAAAATATAGTACATTCTTCAGTGTACCGACAGATCCCACAAGCTTAAGACTGACCTAACCCAATTTAAATTTTCTTGCTTAATTTATAGCAAATTAATCATCTCCTTGATAATTAATTTATTTGTCACATTTTTAGAATAAGAAATACGATGTAATTTTTGTTACACTGTGACAATTTTATCTCTCTAATCAATTTTTTTCGTCTCGAATTGCCAATAAAAAGATTGGTCAGCGTACAAAATAGTGGCCATTCATGAATTAGTATACACTTACTTTTCATTGACATAGTAGTAAAAAATATAATACATTCTTCAGTGTACCGACAGATCCCACAAACTTAAGACTGACCTAACCCAATCAGCCAATCTCGATCTGTCAAAGTCGCACCCGCAAAATTATCCGTTCCCAAATTATCCATCTCTCTGCCTAATCTATGAACGACCATTCGCGGAATAACAGGAAGAACAATCGCAATAGCAAAAGCCCGCCTCTCGCTGCCAGAAAACAGCGAGAAACAGAATTTCGATTGTCGCATAACCGAGGTGAATTCGATTTGCGATCCAGCGAGAAGTCGCCGTTCCACGTGCCTTTCAACCACCCACAATTTACACGCTCCCCGCTCCTCCTCACGAGGCCGGGGTGCCCGGACGAACGCTGCATCGGTACACACGCCCCAACCCCCAGCGCGAGGGGTGGGTCCGGGGCCAGAGGGTGGCGACGAGCATGGAAACGAGGAAAGAAGAGGACGGACTTTAATTCGCATTTTCGGATTTCCAATATCGTAAAGCGGTGAAGGAAGACGCCGGGTAATGCCTGACGTTCGATAAGGGTGAATCCTCGCGGCGGAAGGGTGAGGCTGGAGGACGGAACTCGAAAGGGGTTATTTCGTGACTGCCGCTTGGTCTCGCCGCGTATTATCATATTTATAAGTTAGCCTGACTCCTCGGGGATGCGAAAAAAAGAACACGACGCGGACCTGCTGCAAGGGTGGTATCCATGTAAAGCGTTGGACCCCGGGAGATCGTGTACCGCGATCCAATGTGCCGGTAAAAACGGTAAACCGACCACGTTTGCATATATGCCTCTGCGTTATTGCCACTCGCCGATTCGAGTATGGCAGGGGTATAGTTATTCTCTTATTATCCGGCCGGTTTGTGAAATAAATATTTTCGGGGTTGCGCGATATCCGGCTGTGCCTATCGAATATCTCCGTGGGTCTTGTTATAAGGAACACTGTGCAGAGTAGGCCAAAACAGGAACTAAAGTCATAGAATTCTGTCGTAGAATTATAAAGGGATCGACTAGAATAATATTGTTTCGCTTAATAGAACAGGAATAAGATTTATTAACCCTTTGCACTCGAGAGGAGACCCTTAGTCACCATTTCATAAAATTTGGAAGATCGATATTAATTAATATACCAAATTTCATGCAATGTAATAGTATGCGAGCTATCGAAATTAAATAATTCTAAAATTCTGTTATTATACAATTCTTTACTTACTGCTCAATAAAGTATCGTCAGTTTTTTAGAACAGAATCTTTGATTCTCTACTCTTCTCTAGCCAAACTATCTTCGAGTGCAAAGGGTTAATAAAATAACGGATTAATGTAATACGATAAGAATTAACCTTTTCACTCCTGAGTTATGAGGAAGCAGCAAACGCCCTGTCCTGAACTGTGGTAATGGTTAACATGGATTTTGAATATATATGTGTTGATATAATAAAGGAGCGATGTATGTAAGAAAGGGATGAGTGGGACAAGTATGCATGGGATGCCAATATCTAATGGTTCAGGTTATCCTGATAAATGAGGATGCGTGTAATGAAAATAGGTGTGAGCATGTGATTGCGAGAAATTAATTAGATTTATAATTAATATTTGTGTTTGATCATTTTTTTGTAATTATATAAAGAATTGTTCTTATTGTTATTGATATTTCATCCACCACAAACATGAATTAATTTAACTAATTTTATTTTTGTTCAAATCTAATTAAAACTTAATCAGAATATAAATAAATATATATATTAATCAAAAATATTTGGAGATAAGAGACTACTAGAAGTAAGCAAATGTTGGAATATTTTTAAGATATAATGCGCATCGTCTCTCGTGCAGAATATTTCAGATTACGTAATACGAACGTTTCAAATGAAAATAATTTTGCAAATAATTTCACGTCCATTTTAATGTTTGCCGGGTTCGTTAAGAGGGATCTGCATGATGACTCGAATTACAGGCATTACAGGTGCAATGCGACGTGTGCCTGTGATATAATTATTTAATAACAAACTTGTAATATAACTCTGCCTGATTTTCGCAAGAGAAAACGGCGATTTCGCGTATATCGATAAATTACGATATTTAATTTCTCAGATTAATTCGGATTAATATCTCGTCAACGTTCGAATTCGTGACAGTTCAGAAAAAATACAATATCCCATAAAACAAAAATTGTAGAAATAACACCAATGGCGAAAAAACAATACCACATAAATTCGAATTCCAAGAACACTGTAAAATGATCATAAATGACGAACAAAAATTTAAAAATGATCTCAAATTCCTAGTAAATATATAGAAAGTAGAATAACATAAAGAAAATTCTAAAATTATCGCGAATGACAAACAGATTTATATCTCGATTCAAATTCGCAGGAAATATAAAGAAATGGAATATTCTACAAAAGAATTATAAAAATATCACAAATAAAAGACATTTACACAAATTCATAAATATAAATAGAAGTACAGCATCCACAGGAAATTTACACAATAAAAGATAATAAATATCTGCAACGAATGCTGAAAGACATATAAACAAAATTAAATACTAAAATTAAATTATTTGAAATAGTAAAATAATAAACAAAATAATTAATTAAAATTGTAAAATAAAGTTATTTAAATCTCCAACTCCTCGCATTCGCCACATCGATATTCCGTTTCCGTCACCATAAACCCAGCCGAGTCTAATTTGCCATAATTCAAAATTCCAAAATGGCCTTTTTAGAAAGAACTTCGGAAGCATTTTATTAAAAATGGAAACTAACTGGATTCCAATTTAACGGCGCGCGACAGATTTCTAAACGATCGTCGAAACGAAAGTTCTTTTCCCATAAAACGGGGCCAGGAGGGGGTGGGATAAACACACTAGGACCGAGGGTTGTCCTCGTAAGTCAAGGGCGACGGTTTCAATGCGAAGGGACAGATCCCTTCCAACTGTATCTATAAGTTTCGTGACGCGAATATCTGTGCAGCACACCCCGTGCACGTTTCTCCCTTGGGGTAAGAGATTAATCAAAAGATAATTTTTGTTAATACCGGAAAGAGCCTGGCGCCACATGTGAATTATGTCCGCTGGATTATTTAACCTCCGTCGCCGAAGAGAAAGATGTTCTTGGATAAAAATAGTTTAAATTTCGGAGGGCAAGGAACGTGTGACATGCACGCGTTGTGGTAACTATCCGATCTTCCCACCACGAGATTTATTTATTTATTAACGGAAAAAATCAGAAATGAAAGTGAATAAATTCGACAATTTGAAATGAGCGGTATAAACAAAAATAGGGAACGATAAAGTATGCAGCAGAAAATTTTAGATCCGAGAGAAAGAAATTGAAGGAACCTTTTTCGCACTATAAATTTCAAGGAGATGGATTTTTAAGTATAAAATTAATAAATTTTCGTAATTTATTCGACGAGTACATTCAAGCAACGCTAAATCTATCAGGACTAGACTAATGATCCATGAATGATGAAACATAATTAAATAAGGAAAATACGAAAAAGAAGTGAAATAAGAGATTTTGAAAAAGTATAATACGTGTACCAATAGAGTGCGAAATTTTTAACCAAAGGTTTAAGAAATGGTCATTCAGGTTGCATTGTTAAACAGGTAATAGAAATGTGTTAATTTAAATTGCCATAAAAGAAACTTAAAAAAGTATTCGTACATCATAGCAGTAGAGAAATCATGAAATCAAGTGACCAAAATCAGATAATAATCGTGGATAGTAATAGAAACCAATTTCTTGTACGTTTTTTAATAGTTAACAAATTAGTATATTTATATAATAATATTTAAATATTGACATCAATTCGCGATATAATATTTTAAACAAAAAGATTCACACTATCTAGATAATTATTCTCTACCTCTCTCTCTCTCTCTTTCTCACTTTCATTAACACATGTTTACTCTATGACGAGTTTCACGTAACTGTTTCATATCATCCCAAATGACTTTCATTTATTCTATCTCATTACCATTCACACATATAAAACCAATACTCGCAATAATTACATAATAATAATAAGAATAATAAGAATAATAATTACACAATAACATAATTATTAACCAAAAGTTTAAAGAGGGGTCATTTAGGTCACAGTAAATTAGTAAAAATTGATACGTTGTTAATAAGTTTTAATATACAAGTTAATATATATCGAGAATTTATTCGATCTCTAAAAGATACTGTATCTATACGTGTCTATACTGTCTCAAATACTGATCTATACGATCCATCAGACAGTATTTAACATTACATATACAGTAGCTCATGCTATATCAGCTCGAACGCTATACTCCAAAAGAATTCTTTAACCCAAAAATTCCAATTTTAATGAAAATTCGCGTGCACGTAAAGTATAATAAGTTACGTCTGCAGTAACGTTTTTATTGGCAGAAAATGACTCTGAGGGGGTAAAATCAACGACCAAAGTTTTAACAATTTTATCGATTCTTAAACGGGATCCCACGCGGAGACATTTTTACCACAGAGTGACGGAGCAACAAAAGTTGAACATTTATTATTCGACAAATTTTTCTTTATCTCGCATCGTTGTACAGTTATGTTTAAAGAAACAGAGATCGGACTGTAACTCTGAGTAACGATTTCACCCACGCGAAGCGATGTCTGCAAACACAAAAGATTCAACCATGTGCTACTCATTATGCTTCAAGTGCACTTACACTTCCATTAAAATCAGAATTTTTCAGTTAGAGTACTCTCTTAAAATTCGTACAGCGTTCGAATACTTTCGTGAGCCACTGTGTGCGATCGACGCACGTATGTAATATGTAAAGCTCGCTGTATATAATTCAAAAATTTGATACGATTCGATTAATCTCGGTACAACAAGCGCGACAAATTGAAAAGCACTATTCCAAACAATTTCTCGACAATCTGCAACTTGCAATCTTCAACCCCCGCACGGTTTCAGACACGGTCTAGAACACGGTTCGAACAGCCTTGGTCCATCGATTCCCTGGCAATTCCCGAAACACGATTCGAATAATCCTCATCCCCGTTTTGCTCCTGTTGTTATTTACTGTGTGCTTCTTCGACACTGCATTATTATATTGTATTAAATAAACCTGCCTAATTTTCTCAACTCGAAATCTCGTCTTACTGTTGCATCGTGGCATTCGCCTATCAACGATACAAATTTTCTCGAGAAAGAAATATTTTCCGAGGGTAAAATTTTACCCAAAGTATGTCCATGCGACGTGCAATCGGTGCCAAAATTCTACGCGTACCTCTCTGCGCATGCTCCGACTCGAAGCGCCAAAGGATGGCGAAATGCACTGATTTCCACTCGCGGCACGAAACCAGACATCCGGCCACCCCATAACGAGCAGGCCAGGCCAGGCTCTTTCGAGGAGAAGAGCATCGAACCGTCCGTGGCCGAAAAGATCGCGTTGGAGGAGAGGGGATGGTAGCAACGTCTCTAACTTTCTAACCGAATTGTTAACTCGGCAGCGGGCAGCATCAGACGGACAGACGGAGGCAAACTTATCGGTTAACTCGACGGCAAGATGGGGTGGTGGAGGGTGGAGGCAGCGAGAAGGGTGGCTAGGCAACGGGAGCAGACGAAGATAAGGGAAGACCGAGGAAAAAGCGCGAGATGGAGAGAAAGGAGAGGGAAAAGGCAAGGTGGAAGGTGGAAGCTCGACGAAAGGTCTGATTTAGTAAACACGATTTGAATATCTGATTGCAGTCGTGTACCTTTAAAACTCGTACCTCCACGGTATTCCGCGGCTACTTCGTAAACTCTGCCATGCAACTCGCCTTAATCCTAAATCTTTTTCCGACTTTTTCTACCCCAGCGTCGATCTATCGGTGGGACCTTGGTCATCCGATTAGCCTCTGTCGTCGGGGGAGCGAGCAGAGCTGGGAAAGTAATGGCGCGCTCCGCTTTACAGTCTTCAACGCTGGTAAGAGATAAGGAAAACGAGTAAACGTGCGCATAGAAATAAGCATCCATAAATTGGAAGAGAAACAACGAGCATCTAATAAAAGTAGAAAGTATAAAAATCCTCGACACTTAAAATAAGTTGACGTAAAATATGCGAGTGTTGGTTTTATGGGAGTGTGAGTGTTGGATCTATATGCATGTAGGTATCGGGTTTTGGATGGATTGACTTAAGACAGTATTGTTGGCTTCTTAATAGAATAAAATAAGCTTATGAATAGAATGACGGCTATGAAACAAGAGAGATTCGCTATGAGCACGCTCTTCTGATCTTTCTTAGATTGACTTGGACTTCCTGCATACTCTCTGATTGACACACTGGCACACTCTTAAAGAATGCAAAAAGACTGGCTTAGAAAACTCTTAAAGACTAACTCGCCCACGTCCTTGCACCCTTATTTAAACCATTTATTCTGTCAGTTTTCATACACAGGTTTTTCTTTCCCAATCATGCCCCTCTTCCACGCAACCTCGGTGACAACCAAGATACGTTAGAATCGTCATGGAGTAAATATGTGTTAATAAAAATGAGAGAGAGAGAGAAGAATTTTCAAGATAGAGTCAATCTTTGTGTTTAAAATAGTTGATTGAGAATTGTTGTCAATATTTAAATATTATTATGTAAATATGTTAATTTGTTAACTGTTGAAAAAGGTGGGAGATATTGGTATTCATTTCTATCCACAAGATCAGTTACAATTAAACAAAAAGAAAAATTTATGGTGAAATTTGGGGATGCTGTAGTTATCAACCCCCAGATATATTCTTTTTAAATTTATACAGTCAAAAATGCATAAGTTTTTTTAAATGCAATTGTTTTATAATTGTATAAGTATTGTTTATGTATTGATGTATATAAGACATCGATATATCATAAGTATAATATATTAATGTATGAAAGTTAATATATTAGTAATAGTAGTAGTAATAATTTTTATTTCCAGCATTATGTTAAAGAAATAATGAAATGAACGTGGTAACATAAGTAACACCGTGAACACGGTAAGAACTCATTTTTATATAATTTAAACTGAACTATTAAACTATAAAACTATTATTATAGAACTTATATAATATTAAATTTTATTTTATTAAATTTTTATTATTATTCATGAATTTATATTATTCTTCTTCCTATTATTATTTTATTAAATAACTTTCTTTAAGTTTGTGCATTTTCCTGCAAATCAATATATTATTTACTGAAACTTATTTTGTTTCAAGAGAAATCATTATCATTTTAAACTAAAAATACTGATATAATCAATATAGTCAATCTAATAATTATTATTACATGGTAATTATTAGTTTGTAAAATTCATTGTAACGAAAACATTAGTATACTTATTTATTTGTACACTTAGTACTCGCGTATACAGTAAGGTAACGATATAAAATTACTGAAAAGGAACTCGCTGAGGCTTTGACACCAGAAACCATAGACAAGTGGCCCATCTCTGATCTCTTTCTGCTGTCCTTACTCTCCAACAATTTTGTCAACAGACCTATTTTTCCTTTTTCAAATTCTCCTGTAATATAGCACTCGAACTAGATAATCCATGCAAAGAGCTATAAAGACTGTGTTTTTATTATTTTATTTACAATAATTAACTATAGTGACACTGGTGTGTGAACTAAACGATTGTCAACGTAATTGATGGGTGTTTGGAACAGTGCAATAATGGATCGAGAAGATGTATAAGTTAGAATTTTTGGATGATCAACAATACGTAGTATGAGTGTATGGTATGCATGGATATAAGAAGAGATACTAAGGGATTAGTATCAAAACGAGTGCCATAAGAGACATAAGTGTCATAAGAGAGCTGCTATTGAGAGTCCTGTAATTAAGAATAACGAGTCGCATAATAAGCGGTATTTTAATTAATATAATAAATATTATTAAGAAAAAGGAAAGCTCTCTCCCCGTTGCACCCATTCCTACACTATTTTAACCCTTTACGCTGGACGATTTTTTGGCTAAAGAAGGATACGAGTTGAAAAATTTTCTGCCATAAGACTGATGATATTTTTTGAGCAGCGAATAAGAAATCGTATAATAATTAATACGTAGAATTATTTAATTTCGATACATCTCACACTGTTACATTATTTTAAATTTATTAATCAATATCGAGCTTCGAAAATTTATCAAATGGCGACTGAAGGGCGCCCCTCGAGTGCAAAGGGTTAATACCTCGAAGCTTAAGTGACGACTATAAAACAATACCTAAATCAGAAGGAAATAGGCATGATTTTTTTAAATTTTAGAATAAATGGTACTCTTGAGTTTAAGAAAATATAAGAAAAGCTTCGAATTGGATCCGGTCTCCATCTTGAAAATAGTTGCCGACCACTCTAATACGACAAAGATTCGCAATCCCAAACACGATTCGAGAAATAATATTTGAACTTTTATCAACATATCTCCTCCAAATTTCGAAACTCGTTTATTTTACCCCCAAAAAGAAGATTTCACCCTCTCCTTACATCCTCGGCCACATCGCACGTGCGATGAGCGCCCGAGTGAACTGGAAATTATTTAGATTTCGTAACGCGATAGCGCGGTTTATGAGACGACCCCTGCGCCATATTTGCATTTCCATAAGAATTTAATAACACCGCGACACAACGCCCGATTAATGTACCCTTTTGCCTTGTTAGAGACGACCGTCGCGTCGAGGCGGCAACCCTCAAAGGCGCAACCCCGTTCCACTCGCCTCTCCTCTCCTTCTGTTTTTCATCGCGAGCGCCGCCGGTTTTCCACGTCCTTTACGACCGTTAACGACGTAATAAGAATTATATCCCGAGACCGGTATAATATCTCGCGATCCATGCTTCGGCTTTCACGGATTGGATTGTATAACGCGGCTCACTGTCGCCGTCGAGACGACGACGGGGAGGATGAAGACGAGGGCGAACACGGGACAAAAGAGGGTGGGCTCGGGATGGCGCGTAATTAATAAATCCACCGGCATCAATGGTTTTCTTGTAAGCTGCTTTCGAGACGCGAATTATAAGCGTCACGCCACATCCTCGTAATTGCTTCAACCGTGTGCCCTTTGTGCCGATAAATTTCATTTCGTTTCGCTGTCCTAATGTTTGTCAACCGTTATACTTTACCTTTGCCACCGTTAACCGCTGCCGCCACTTTTTACCGCAGCCGTGATCCCTCGTAATTTAATCCCTCGCGATACCCGTCGTCGAGTTGAAGCTTTTCATTAGAGAAAATGGCTAAGTGTTTTCAATTGCTCGAAAAATTTATCTCGCTCGATTGTTCGGCGGTGCTTTTACCTCTGTGTGCAGTTATTGGCTTTTCTGTAATGTCGCAGACTGTATATTGGATTTTATTGTTCATTCTTGGGATCATGGTAGTGGTCAGAAAGTCCAGTTTTAGGTATCGTTGAAGTCGGTGGATTTAATGTATTTTATATCATTTTAAATATTTGTATGTATTAGATTTGGGTACAAATTTAATCGATTGGACACCACGGTACGATCAAAAGAGTACCAGTATAATTGGCAGTGTGCTTAGACTTTACAGTAAATGATAAATAAGCTTAATAAATAACTGAAACAGTATTTAATAGCGAGTAAGTAAATACTTGAGAGGAATAAAACACAGTCGCGCCACCTGGCGATTTTCAGCATAAACAGGAACAAGCGCCACTTGACAATTTTCGATTAGATTTTCTCGTTCATTTTTGACAATCAAATGGTTAAATTTTATATATATTTAAAGGATTTGTGAAACATGATGAAACTGTATGACAAAATATTGAGATAGTCGTATTTTCGATAAAGAAACAAATGCAATGATAGCTTCGTTCAAACAGGAGAGACAACAGCGCCACCTAGGCAGTCGTCGCGTTTATTAATCAAGGAACGAAACAGGAGGAAAACGTGATATAAAAGCGAGTTCACACGCGCAATATCGCAATATTTTTGAAACTATCATAAAGTGATCGTAACCCAATAATTAACCCACTAAATAATATTTAACACTAAACTCACCACGACCGGTCAAAGACTTGTAGATACAAAAATGGCGGCAGAACTTGGGAGAAAATATTGAAAAATTCACAATATACATATTAAAAGAAAAATCAAAGAATCAAATGACCAGAGCTATAATTCTGAGTACAGAATTTTTAATGAATAATTTACAAACGATTATTTAAGCTGTGGTATAGTTAGTGTTAATAAGATCATAAATAATACTTAATCATAAAAATAAAAATTCAATGATTCGACTGAAAATAATCGCTCTTGAAAATCACAATATATTAAATACTACTCTGAACCAAAATTGTTCGTTAAAATTTCTAATAAAATGTAACCATTGTTACAATAGCGTTAATTAATGATAAAATTAGAATCACCTGTAATTGCCAATTTTGAACGCGCTTGCAATGAAATGCACAACAGCTTGCAAACCACGGTTAAAACCACATTAAACAGCCCTGAAAATCAACGAAGGGGTGGAGAAAAATCAGGAAATTTGGGAAAAACAAATAACGTGTTTTACACTTGCAGCGACACCACGGAGGCTCATCGATTCATAAAACGAAGCCGACAGGTCGGCGGTTCGTGTTTGCACGGCATCTACATATTTTAATTGATCGGCCTGTACAGAGCCGTGTAATCGGAAGCCTCAAAGGGACTTCATGAAATTTCAATGTAACGACATTAAATACGCGGGTACGATTCAAAGGACTCTCGAACTGCAAACACCGACCTCGGATCCGGATGAATCTGCAAATAATATTCGAGCATCAGGGGACACGAGTTTTCCCTCTCGTTCGGAGGTAACTCTTCGAGAAGGTGAACGACAAAAGGAGAACACTTACGCCCTTTCACAGAGCCAATAAATTGCCGCGCCTCTCGAAGACCGGATCCCGGAAACTCCCCACAGACCACTTGCTCAACTCGACTCGATTCGATGCGACTCGACTCGGCTTGCCGCGAAGTAACGGGCCAGACTTTGTCTAACCGGAAGAGGGATTGCAACGGGAGATTTTTGAATGGGCCAGAGCACAGGGTATAAAGGCGGTTCGATGAGACGATTTGTGGAATACTCGCAATGCTTCGCTGGTACTCCGCGAAAATTATCGATTGTCGGAAATTCGACGAACAAGAAATTACTCCCAGGTGACGGAAAACTCGTGTATTTGATATACACCGCCGAAAATATGTGGATAAATAGGCTCTCAGTGAATAATTATTGTTATGGTACTGGAGAGTAGGCTGAATGATTGTCAGTGAAATTTATGACGAGTGTGTGAAACGGTACGATGGTGGATCGAGAGGGTGTTTGTGATAGATTATCAGTAGTGTGAGAAGGATGAATGAGTTGCTAGAATGGTTGTGGAATTTTTTGATACTTGGCTATGTCTCTGATGTCGAGAGACATGTCTCTGTATGAGAGCTGCTATTGAGAGTTGCTGAAGAGAATCTTGCGAGAGCTAGCTTTGAGAGTTGTTTTCAGAAGAGTCGTTTCAGAGAATTGCGTAGTGAGTTGTATTTTTACATAATATAGAATAAATATTATTAAGCAAAGGATTGTTTTATCCCCGCTGCAGCCATTGCTACAAATTTGGGTGCTCATTATGGATTATTACGGAATAATGTTTCGGAGGAAATTTTATTTTGGATGTGTATTTGATGACAATAATAAATTGTCAATATAATAAATTCGCTGCTTTAATTTTTTGAGTCTTTTGAATAATTAAAAATTCAAGTTGCATATTGAGAGAACGTAATATCACCTAAAGAAAGAATTTTGGGAAGAAATAGGGAAAATTTTGGAAATGTTTGCGAAAATTGTTATAAACTGAGTAGAAAAATATAATTTCGAATATAATGAAAAAGTTAATGACAAGGATAACAAAATTGGTAAAGGAATTCTTAATTTAATCGTTAAATGAAATTTTTTTTTTATTACTGACGAGGTATCATATAAATAACTTCTTTTAAACACCTATTTCAAATAATGATTTTTGCTAATTAATTACTAATGAGCTAACTATTACTAATTAATAAATCACTCCGTTCGAATAATAAATAACAGCTAATGGGGTCATATATTATGAATAAATTAAAGTTAAAATTATAATGAAATTTAGCATAATCTATAATTTTCGGATATAATGAAATTATTACAGTTTTTATTACTGTAATATGAATTATTTCAATGATATTTATAATTTTCGAAATATCGTTCGGAAGAATTCTAATTTATTTGTTATTTTTTCCAGCTTTTTGGAAACTGTCGAGGAGTATTTAACCTATTAACCAGAGTTGACGTGTCAACTCGTTATTGGAAAACATTTCTATAGGAAGTAATAACTGCACACCCGCTCAACGATATGATGTATTACTTGTTTCTTACTCTCACTCGTTTATTTCATCGATAACATCCAACGCGACAGAATGACGTATGGGTCAATAACAATCGCAGAATAATTCAAATTATTATATATATAATTATAATAACATGGCACATATTATTCAGTAACTTTGGTCAGTGATATTAATCGTTTCCACATATCAACACCGTATGAAATAATTATATGGCAGCAAAATACCAGAACATCATACTCAAATATTAATAACATAATATTTCATAATATAATATTTATTACATTATATTCAATTCGAAATATTATATAAATATTTCGAAAGTACCGTCAACGACCCTCTTCTGTACATCATCATACTATTCGACGAAAATGCAAATTTCCTTCGTACAAATACTTCAAATATTTATTCGACTACTGACACGAAACAAAATATCAAATTTTGCAGTGAGAAAATAAATATCGTAGATATTTATGTGATAACATATATGCACACTTTTCACAAAAGAATTCATATCTTTGATAAAATCCGAGATAACTATACTGCAAGTTGCTAATTCGGAAATATAAATACGACATAAAACGATTAAAAAGAGAAGAAAATAATTTTAAAAAAATTCCTATGTTCCTAAATTACACAATTTAAAATCTGGAATTTTACCAATGAACAACCATACTATCAAACATCTCGGTTTATCCTCTTTCTAAGGAGTCGTTGAAAGGGGCAATACCGACAACGCTTGACCACGATTGCCAACAATAGACATACGTATCAATTACTCTCGACACGCACTTCGGGGTAATCCAAGTACAACAGGAGGTACAATGCGAACGACCGAGCAACGAAGGAAACAGGAAGCAAGGAAGGAAGCAGGGAAGTTGGACACGGAGACTGGAAGAATTATAATTTTACGGGTGATTACCTCTGTGAAAATATTCAGCAGTTTTGTTAAGTCGGACGAAACAGACCTCGCCGAGGTTTCCGGAAATTTATTTTAAATTGGATGTACTTTGTGGACGAAGAAACTGTAATGCCGACGTCCTGGTGTTTTACGTCGTCGCAATTTCGCGATACAATCTCCCACGCTGTTATTGGGCCAAGATGACACCGTTTAATTATTTGCCGACTATTATCACCGAAATTTCACTTCGATGACGAAGTATAATCCGTTGACTGTATTTGTTTTAAAGAAAGCAGAATCTTCTGCGTGATTTTTGGCAATGACAAAATGCATTGTTATTTTGCATTAAGTGTAAAAGATGTCATTGACACAATATTGACCGGAGACATCATATGACATGTCTTGTAGTCAGTATTCGTTTTAAAGAAAGTAAAATCTTCTGCGTGATTTTTGGCAATGATAAAATGCATTGTTACCTTGTATTAAATGTAGAAGGGGTCATTAATATATTATTGACCGGAGACGTCGTATGACATGTCTTGTTGGAATAAACGTACGAAATTTATGACTGTCTGAAAGAGCCTAGATGTAGTGACAGATTTTTCCCACTGTTTTCGCACAAAACCCAAAAATCCTAGGTCAGTATTTTACCCACTCTTTAATTCTTACCCAGTTCCCTATCTAATTCAACATCTGTTAATAATCATATCTTGTTGACCAGGATTATATGACATCTTCCAATGTCACCTAATTGACTGAGTATTATGCATTTTAATCGTGGTTATGGTTCATTTATAGTTCCTTTTCGTTATATTTTCAATTATCAACGAAATGCACCTTTTACAATAATTCTAACGGTCAATAAATTATTAAGAAACTCTCAATAGTAAGTTCAAATTGCCTAAAATTTCTTCACTCACAACGTTATTCGCGGCGAGCATTTTATTCATCATTTCTCTAAAATTTTTAAGAAATCTTTACCTTTACGCCATAAAAATTCTTCGAAGATACACGATCTTCTGAATGATAAACCTCCCAAAGATTTGTTTCCCAAAAATTATTCAATTTTCCCTTCCACTCCCCCGCCATAACGAGAACATTCTCAACCCCCAAAAATACTCTGTTTCGAAAAAGAGAAAAGAAATGCATTACACCAACACGAATCAAATACCTGGTAGCAATATTTCAACAAAATAAAACAAAATCAGCCCACGGTAGATACACCAAACACAAAAGGAGCCGCAAGAACTTATCATCGGAAATACAACATCTAAAAACTTAATCAGAATCGATCTACGGAGCGACTTCGAGGAACGCAAACACGATCCATAAACAACTCGCGCCGTTTACCTGTGTTTCTTAATAAAAGCTAATCGAATAATTCCAAGCTGCACAGCGCCGCCTGGAAAATCCCCACGGATCGCGTTCCTGCTGCTCGTACACACGCCCAAGGGGTATTTCCAAGTGGAACCTGCTCTCGCTGCCGAAAGGGAAGAAAGAAGCGCGGAAAGTCGGGAAAGAAGCCACGAGGACGAAGAGAAAGAAGAGGAAAAAGGGGAAAAAGGAAGAAAAACTAGAAGGACAGGGACTAGAGACTGAAGGAAGTTGAAAGTCTCGGGGAGGTTAGCAGCCGAGGGTATCCCCGAAGCAGACAAAACTGGAAGCTTTCTTGCCACACGTACGCAATCGGGGTGTGGCGGGTGAGCCGAGAAGACGAAGAGTACGAGCAGGGAAACGGATAGGAGGGTAGCTGGTGGTCAACAGGGCGACGAGAGGGTGAGAGGGCCTCGGAGTATTTCGCAAGTTGGTAAGCCGAGTTGGAATCGGCCGCGTGAGGATTTCTCCTCGAGAAGTACACCCTCTGCTAGGTCCTAGCTCTTCTCTCCTTCTCTCCTTTTCCCGATCGCGAAGAATTTTGGCGCAAAGAGATCAGAGACAGCGAGACTGGCCGACGACAGCCGTTGCACGCGGCGCGCAGGGGTCCGAGAGGGATGAACGGAACGACCGCGGTGATAGCGGCGAAAACGGCGTTATTTCGAGTGTGCCGTTATTTTGAATCCGATTGAACAACGCTCGCCTCCAAGTGAACGGTTATGCGAGGCGATGGTCGTGCCTGCACGCCGGGATCCGAGCATGTTTACGGCCACGGAGTCGGGAAACTCGAATGGGAAACAGATACGGGGCTGCCGGCGAGGCTCCTGCGCTCCCAGTTCCATCGAATGGTAATGGAAAATCATTTCGATCGTCCAAGACGAACGGGGCTTCCGGGATCCGCGCTTCTCGCGATTTACAGCCATCGTCGTTTCATTCTTGCGGGCACGCGAGAGGAATCCACGAGTGCTCCACGCGTCCGCTAGGAATCGTGACGTTTTAAGCGGGATTTATAGGGATGTTTGGTGAACGGATGTATGAAATTTTAACGACTTCGAGACGCGAAAGTGCTCCATTTCAGACTTCGTCGAATAGTTTCGTTTGTTGTGCACTGCGTCCCGTGCGGTGTTTGCGATTATGCATTGATTTGTTTGCAGTTTGAGTTATCGATTGCGTTGGGATTTCGTTGTAGAATGATACCCGGGGTTGGGACTGTTTCGAATAGGAGATGGGGGTTGGAGAGACTGGTGAGGGGTTTGTATGTTGAGAATTGTGCGAAGTTTCATCCATATCGGTGGATAATGGGATAAGGTGTTGTTGTTGGTTAACGATACAAGACATTTTTTATGGTTGTGTAAATTTTCATAGTGACATTAGTTGTTTTTGATAAGAGAGTTTTGAATGTAATATTATTGAAATAATATTGTGGATTATTGGGGAATTCTCATTTTCATTTCTTCTGCTGTATATCATTAGATGCTAGTATAAAGCGTATAACAGTGATTGTAAGACAAGTAATTTTCGTAAAAAAGGATTAAACATTATTACCCACTGCATTTAATCTATTTTTATGCACTATCTTATTTCAACCAATTGACATAATTATCTAAGTTACATAATATAATTTGGATATTTTGCATAAGACAGGTGTGAATGTAATATTACTAAAATAATATCGTGGATTATTGGGGAATTTTCGTTTTCATTTCTTCTGCTATATATTATTAGATACTAGTATAAAGTGTATGGCAGTGATTGTAAAACAAGTAATTTTTCTAATGAAGAATTAAATATTATTACACACTGCATCAAATTTATTGTTATACACTATCTTAATTTAATTGATATAATTGTCTAATTTAAATAAGATAATTTGGATATTTTAAATAACACAGGCTTGAATGTAATATTATTGAAATAATATCGTGAATTATTGTGGAACTTTCGTTTTCATTTCTTCTGCTATATATCATTAGATATTATCATAAAGTATATAACAGTGATTGTAAGACAAGTAATTTTCGTAAAGAAGGATTAAACATTATTACACACTGCATCTAATTTATTGTTATACACTATCTTAATTTAACTATCTAATAATATAATTGTCTAATTTAAAAAAGATAATTTGGATATTTTAGATAACACAGGTTTGAATGTAATATCATTAAAATAATATCGTGGATTATTGGGGAATTTTCGTTTTCATTTCTTCTGCTATATATCATTAGATATTATCATAAAGTATATAACAGTGATTGTAACAGTTAGATACACACTGCATCTAATTTATTGTTATACACTATTTTACCTTATTCAATTGATATAATTATCTAATTTAGATAACATAATTTAGATATTTTGGATAACACAGATTTCAATGTAATATTATTGAAATAATATTGTAAATTATTGAGGAATTTTCATTTTCATTTCTTCTGCTATATATCATTACATACTATTATAAACTGTATAATTGCAATTATAGAACAAGCAACTTTTTGAAGAAATTATATTGCACGTATAATCTATTTTTATATACTATCATAAATAAAAATGTACAGTAGAATAATTTAATAAATATGAAAACGAATAAATAAATAATTCAATTTAATAAATTAACATACAAATTATTTCATTATTTCATTTCATTATCATCATTGAATTATTCCAAATCCACAAACGTTCGTGCGACTAAACACAGAGATTTCCGTGATCGGTCATCAACGTATTAATAAATCTTCTTTTTATTCTATTAACTGCCGCAATATTATTTTACTCGACCCCTTCAAACACGATCCTAAACGTATAACAATCACATTACACCAGACCACAATTCTACGAACATCTTGGTCCCAAAAAATTCGCTCTCCTGTCAAAAATTCCCCATCAACTTAAAAAACCTCCCCCATAAATAACGTCCACCAAAGGGGGCAGAAAAGCAGCATCGACACGACGAAAACTTCCATCCCAGGCCAGCTGACAATAAGCCTAAGTGAACCGGCAATAAAGTCGGCGATATTGCGGCACTTCCTATCAGCGGGCAGCCGCAGCGTATCAGGATCCATCACGTAGCCTAACCGGCGTGCGCGATATAAACTCCGTAAATCCAGCGGCCGGAAACGACACGCCTGGCCTTCCTGCGAGCCATCGTTTCCCCGAAAACTCTCCGCATTACGAAGTCCGCGCGAATCCACTGCGGGACTTTATAAGATACGAGATTAAGAGGTCCCCAGCAGCCAGAGGCTTCCTCCATTGTCTGCGCGACGTGTTCCCACGGACGGCCATGGAATACATGGATGTAAGGATCGCCGGAGACCCAGGGGGAATAGGAAGAAGAGGAAAGAATCGGCCGATGACTGTGCGATGATCAAAGATAATTTCCGATCAAAGATTAAGGATCACTCCCGCGGGCCACGCGGTCCGTCTAGGAATCAAAGTCTGACGAAATATAAAATGCATGAAGCAGGAATCCTCCCGAGACCCAGCGCCACCAGGACCCCTTCGAGTCTCCGCAAACGCGCGCATACGTGGCGCAGTGTATGGGGTTCCCTCGCGCAGGGGGTTGCGTTTGACGGTGCGAAGTACCAAGACGGGGATTCTTGTGTTTCGTTGCGATAGCTCGTGGATGGGATCGAGTGGCTCTTAGGTTTGCTTGGGTTTTCGCGATGAGGTTGTTTGGATTTTTGGGGCAGGGAGAGGGAACTCGTCGGAAGTGAAACTGATATTCTTTTTATGGCGAGAGAGGTTCGTTCGTGGAGTGTCTGTGTAATGGATCGTTAGAGGAGGTTCTGCTGATTGGGTCGAGTTTGGTGGTAGTTGTTATTTAAGTACAACCGATGATCCAATTTCGTATATAAAATATCAAACAAAAATTTATGAAACGATATCACGCTAATTCTACGTTGCTGTCTTTGTAATAAAAATAATTATGAGTTAATGCAGTTTAAATTAATTAAACGTATTAACTATATATTTTTCCTTTCTTTTTTCTTATTATCAGCTATTATTAGCGTTAGGTATATTTTGTGTAGCCAAAAACAACTCGTTTTCTTCCAGTGTAACTCAGGGAAGCTGAAAGATTGGACAGCATTGATATTATAAGTCTTTAGTGGGTAATTTAATTTCTATTTTGAGTTTGGATAAGTTATGGTGTTAAGTAAGTTAATTAAAAAGAACGTAACCCAAGATGCTGCCCAATTTTATATATAAAATATCAAACTAAAATTTATAAAACGATATCATACTAATACTACGTTGCTGTCTTTATAATAAAAATAATTATGAATTAATGGAGTTTAAATTAATTAAGTATGTTAACTATATATTTTTCTTTTCTTTTTATTAATATCAGCTATCTAATTAAAATTTATAAAACAATATCATACTAATTCTACGTTGCTGTCTTTATAATAAAAATAATTATGAGTTAATGGAGTTTAAATTAATTAAATATGTTAACTATATATTTTTCTTTTCTTTCTTTCTTATTATCAGCTATTATTAGCGTTAGGTACATTTTATGTGGCCCAAAACAACTCGCCTTCTTTCAGTTTAACTCAGGGAAGCTAAAAGATTGGACACCCCTGATATTTAAATCTTTACTGGATAGTTTGGTTCCTGTTTTGAGTTTGTGTAGATTATAGTGTTACGTAGATAAATTCAAAAAAGAAAATGATATTTTAAATATTGTTAGTTTAAATTTATCTCGAATTTCATGATTAACTATACCTTCTGGTGATAATAATTTAATTGGATAAAAATTTAATTTATTAACTTGGTTTTTGAAAAGTTTATTCGATTGGAAATCAGTGGAAATTATATAATATGAAATTGTACGAAAATTACTGTAAATAAACAAAGCTTGCAGTTCATAATTTATCATCTTAAAAAATCCAGTTTATTTAATAACTGCATCGCAAAATGCAATTTACGTATTTATCGGAGGAAAATAAATGAAAAATTTTGTTTTCGGAATATTCCAAAAATAAATGTTTTTCGGGCATGTATATCGCATATTATTCCCATAATATGTATGGCATGTTCTCACATTACGTAACTTCTATGTACAAAAATAACAACGAAATAGGATCCACCTCTCTTTTCCGAATTTTTACACCACGAAGAGGAAAATGCAAAAATAAACGTTCCATTTTCAACATGAATTTACGAATTGCACGTCCATTTTTAATAATTTTCTAAATAAACGTCTTTGTTCTGTGCGAGAGCTGAAGGCACAAAATGTTATTACTAAAATAGCCTGTATTAACCTCGCAACTAACGAGAATAAATTATTACTGTCATTTAATACGAGACACCCCTTTCGTTCCATTATCGCCTGGAGCAATACGTAAGTAGATATATTCCGGAACAAAATGAACCATAATAATGGCACAGCGTATTCTGTCGAACAACTGTTCCTCGACATAACTTACTTCCAATGATACTTATTATTTTAATAACATTTATTACATTAATTTTCGACGTGAATTGGCTTCAGCTACTACTGACGTTGAAATAGGACCTCCCAAAAATTCCCATTAATTTTTCATTCATAAAAATATTAATATTTTTGGAAATATAAACCAACAAATTTGCCAAGTTTCATAAAATCATTGACAACAACAGAAGCTGATAATCCCCCTGTAAATACTAACATTTTCGAATATCGACTGAATTTCAGCATAATAGATTTTGCAAAATTTCTCTTCTCTTTTAAATCCTCCAAAGTACTTTTCAAATATTTCGTTTATATAAGTACGAATATTGGTGTATAATTATTAAATAATTAAAAATATTGTCGTACACGTAGAATTCTAAAATAATGGACGAACTGCATAACGAACCGTAATAATTGTAGAAATTAATTTTCACAAGTACAGCATGCCAATATCCAATTATACAACCCAGGAAACATTATTCGAGGGTAAAATATACTAGTTCAGGTATGAAATTCTAAAATGAAAATCAAACGTGACCAGCAATAAATTAATAAATTAAATTTAAAGAGAAAGTATAAAAATACTTTCGCGTATAAAAATTTCAATATTTATCACAGGAAAAATCATTTCTCGAGAAGGAATATAAGCTCTATAGAAATTTGTAACTAAAATTTAATTCTTGAAAGAGTGCGCTATTACCATTCGTAGTACCACGGATTGAAATCGGAACAAGATCACGTGCCTTTCGGCTCAGTTAGCTAATACGCGTGCAACCATAGGGCGAAAGCCACGCATGATCAACGACGCACCTCTCTGTTACCTCGTCGTCCATTATTCGCGTTGCAATTAGCGTGGAAAAAATCATCGCGTTACTCGGCCGCAAATTTTCACCCCTTTTTGTTTGCTCGTTCATCTCCTCACGTGAGGTGAAAACGAGTGGAAACGGAGATATTTCGCGATAATCGGATGAGAGCAGATGAATATTCAGGTAACGCATACGTAAGCGAAGGGAAAAGTAGGATAATCCATGCGGATGGAACGAGTTCCTGTATTTTTAGCATCTTCCTTCATCAAAGACCAAACGAAATCACAGATGTCGCGTTTAAAGCGTCTTCCATGTCAATTCGACTGATTCCAGGTATCGAAGCATGAATCTCCTGATGATTGACGAATAATAAATTTTTAACAAAATTCTGGAAATTTTGTATCGCACATATTCGTATAGTAAAATATATAATACATACATATTAAGTATATTTTATTAACCATCGATGTGTAAATCAAGATCCTCCTCAACATCCCCTCAAATTTTGCCTAAACGAAGTATAATGAAGATTCCAATATAATTTCTGAAATAATTAAATATGTATATATATATGTATATATTTAATTAACGAAAACCCAGATTTACACAATTTAATTTAATTGAAATGTAAATAATATCTTACATTTGGTATAGTATATTTAGTATATTTTATTAACCGTCGATATGTAAACCAAGATGCTCCACACCCCCTCAAATTTTGCCTAAACGAAATATAGTAAAGATTGGAATATAATTTCTGAAATAATTAAATATGTATATATTTAATTATTAATATGTGTATATTTAAATACAAGTATCAAATAATATATTTAACCTAGATATTTGTCAAAATTGCTATCGTGATGTTAATTTATGATGCCTAAAGATGCCATAATTATATTTTCACATTTGTTTTTAAACTATTATTCGCTGAAAACCAAAATTTACACAATTGAATTGGTCTATACAGAAAGGATTAATTAAAAATTTTAACGATATTAAATTTAATTTAATTTAAATATAACTAATACCTTATATTTGGTATAGTATATTACTAATTAAATATACCGTATATGTTTGTATACTATAGCACACTAAAACGTAACGACGCAATATAGCAGTATAACGCACTATATCGCGGTATAGTATCTTCCGAGCAATCTTTCATCGTGAAGGTACATACCATTTTATAGATCATATCCATTTATAACATACCCTACTGTACATAACTTAAGAATGTGATATAATTTATTATAGCACAGCATATGTACCACCTGGGAATATTCAATGTATCACTGATGATACACGTATCATAGGTTAGAATCTCTGATACAGTATAATACGATATAACAAACATCCCACAGTCCACTTTCCTAGAGTACAATAAAATACATCTATATAGCATCCCAATATACTCTGATCTAATACACTCTGATATACTAGAATAAAATACACAAACAGAATCTGAATATCGTTCTCCAAGAAACCAGAAAAAATAACAAGAAAAGCGCACTAAAATCCCACTTTAATACGATATAACTGTTAGTGGTGGGTGAAATTTAATAACAATAAGAGGAATTATTTATTTAATTACAAAGATTATCAAACACAAATATTGGGTTGGAATATAATTATTTTATCACTATCACGTGCTCACACGTATTCTCTCTATTAATACTCAATTGCAACTAACGTATGTCAAATCACTATATTTTCTTTCTTCTTTCATACATATACAACACCTCAATCATTACACGTATACTCATTTATCATAATAACCTGAATTCATTAGATATTTCCATCCCATGCATACATGTTCCACTCGTTCCAATACATATATATTTAAAAACCTATGTAACCATTACCACAATAACAAACATCCCACAGTCCACTTTCCTAGAGTACAATAAAATACATCTATATAGCATCCCAATATACTCTGATCTAATACACTCTGATATACTACAATAAAATACACAAACAGAATCTGAATATCCTTCTCCAAGAAACCAGAAAAAATAACAAGAAAAGCGCACTAAAATCCCACTTTAATACGATATAACTGTTAGTGGTGGGTGAAATTTAATAACAATAAGAGGAATTATTTATTTAATTACAAAGATTATCAAACACAAATATTGGGTTGGAATATAATTATTTTATCACTATCACGTGCTCACACGTATTCTCTCTATTAATACTCAATTGCAACTAACGTATGTCAAATCACTATATTTTCTTTCTTCTTTCATACATATACAACACCTCAATCATTACACGTATACTCATTTATCATAATAACCTGAATTCATTAGATATTTCCATCCCATGCATACATGTTCCACTCGTTCCAATACATATATATTTAAAAACCTATGTAACCATTACCACAATAACAAACATCCCACAGTCCACTTTCCTAGAGTACAATAAAATACGTCTATATAGCATCCCAATATACTCTGATCTAATACACTCTGATATACTACAATAAAATACACAAACGGAATCTGAATATCGTTCTCCAAGAAACCAGAAAAAAATAACAAGGAAAGCGCACTAAAATCCCACTTCAATACACAGATGGATCCAAAGCCATTTCCCTATCACATCCCTTAAACACCGCAAGCAGCAATGAAAGGACCCCGGCGAAACAAAAGAAAGAAGCCAGAATAGCCGAACGATCAAACGATCCCTGGTCCCTAATCTCTAACCCTCGGAATACGACTGCCATTCGTCGTAAAACCCGCGTAACGCGGAATATCAGCAGCGATCAACCACAATACAAGGACTATCATCCGCTGCGGAGACCATCTCGCAGTCCTCGCAGCCAAAGACGAACGAGTGTCCAGGACGTGGCGGTTGGTATTTTTGCCACGTAGCGAGCATGCACGTTAGATATTAGATTTAGCGCGCTTACAACTGTCGCTGTAGCTAATTAGGGGGTGCGCTCCCTCAGCGGAGCAGATGGCGACCCTCGGGCGACGAGATAATTCCGCGAAGGGTGGTCCCGGGGCTGGGAAACGATAGCTACTCGAAGAAAGCGTGGCGCGCGTAAAATACGTAAAGGAACGGCAGCAAGGGCTGGTAACAACGAATAATACGGCGAGTAACAAGGGCGGGAAGGGACAAAGGGAGGACGCGGGGGGCCGATAAGCAAACTTGAGAATAGATTCCGCGTCGGAGATGTATGCCCGTGGCGCGAATCGCGGCCCGACGTTTGTTATCAAACTCCTTTAATAATTCATCGGAATTAGATAATACCGAGCAACGAATAGGGGAGAACTCGTACAGAAGCTCTACCTGCTCGAAGCGTATTAAACGCGCGCCGGGCAAAGCGGTCGACCCGATTCTGCAAACGGTTTTACTCGTCGTTCATCGCGAGATCTAATATCGAGACAATGAGAGCCTTTCTACGTATTATCCCTTCTCGAAACCACCTATCTGTCCGTGTTCCCGTGCTCATCCGAGCCTCTGGCTATCCTCGTCCTTGCCTGGGTCGCGGAGCCGAGAGAAAGAGAAAGAGGGAGGGAGGGAGAGAGCAAGAGAGCAGCCGGGAATTGAATAACCACCGCATAAAATTCGCATTCGATCAGCACGATAATGGCGCCTATGCGTTTCGAGTCGAAAAACCGGTGATTCCAGGGGGATGAGAAAGGATCGTAAAAACGAAGGGATTTGGGAAATATCGAGGATACCGCGGGATACACGCTGGATCGCCGAAACCAGCCCAATGTATGCGCATTATTTCGTCCAAGTTCCATGTACTCGTTCGACAACGCCACGTTTGAGGGATGAGTTCAGACCTCCGCGGATGGAAACCGAGTTACGAGCCATTTTCGCTAGGGAATGTCTGAAATACCATATCCAAAAGTGTCCTAACACCTCCTTCACGCGACTATGGCAGTTTAGCGCCGATTCGCCTACGATTTTCTTGCCATGCAGTATATTCATGAGACAGAGTGTGTCCGAGGATACTCGAAATTTCGTTTCCAGGATCGTCGTATGATGATCTGATTTAGGTTAGGTTTGGGTTAGATGTCTTTTACACGGTGATTCGTGGATGATTCCCGTTTGGTGGATAATGATCGTAAGATTTAGAATCGGGATACGAAGCTTGGGTACCCTGGAAGCAAGATGGCTGACGAACTATGGAAGCAAGTATTGCATTCACACGATAGTGCAAGCAAAATAAGTCAAAGTCGAATATCTTTAACTATGGTAGTATACGTAGTCGAGGGCAACGAACTGACCCACACGTGACATCACAGAGGCCAATATAATTGTCAAAACAGGTAACACAGTCGAATAAACGTTGTCGAAGAGTCACTTCGGGCTTCTGAGTTTTGTCCACTAACCGTTCCTTCCAATTTAGGCACCCTTAGAATGGTTATAAAATTTTATATATTTTTAACGAGTTCCTCAAAAATAGAATTCTTCTGAAGTTCTTGAAATATACATGGAAATTTCTTTGTCTTCTCTGACATTATTAATAGGATGATATTTCCCATTTGTTTTTATTTTTCTATAATTATTATAATATTATATTATATATAATACTATAATTACCATGGCTATAGCAATTCGATAGGATTTTCCCCTCTTATTTATACAAAAAAATTAGCTCACCACGATATTAGTCGAAAATGTCAATGAAATTGAATTTTTCAGTCAAAACCTATTAGAATTGAAATGGCTATAACAATTCAATAGGATTTTCCTCTCTTATTGGTGCAAAAATAATATTGACTATTGTCTCCAAAAAGCTTTTGTTCGAAAACACGTGTGTCGCAGACAGGACAGTAATGCTGTTTCAAAAACAAATGATCGAGATCTATCTATGAAGCTAGCTGAATTGATAGCTGAATTGAATCATCAAAAGAATAAGCGTATACAGTATATCGATCATCAAGGATCCCGAAAATCAATATCGTGACACTGTATATGACAAGAATCGTGGTCAGAACTGAATTATTGAATTATGCTTCCATTGAATTATACTTGCATCCGCGAAAGCCGCGAAAGCCACTAAAGCCACTATAGTGACGCATCGTGCCTAACAGGTTAACTATGTCACCTGTTGAGATTAATTAGCTTCTTATTCCACTCGACTGATGTACCGATAACGATACTTTCTTTCTACGCATTCTCCATAGTGACTCGCTTATGGCTCACTGACTAATCGCCTAATGTCCCGGGTATCAACACCACCTTCCCCACTCCAACTATGGGAACTCGTACTTCCCTATATATAAGCAGAAAGAATTTCAATTTCACGTATGTCATCACTCTAAGGTTACAAATAGAGTAACTTCGACGTCGAATACATTAACCCTTTTCCCTTATTAATTCCGATTTAAGTTCCGATGGTGCGTGCAATAATCAACAACAGAGTAGATCACACGTTCCGCCATTTTGTCTGAACGCTGCAAAGAACAATACGTCGCTGAAGCAGAAAGACATGGGCGAAAATGAACCACAAGGCTGACTAATAAAAATAATTATTAAACGTTGCAGAAGTACGTCCAAATTACTATTTTTCTGGCTACGTAAATTACTAGTACTTCCCTATATATATAATTGTCTACATTACTAAAAATGAAAATGATCAAAGTGGTCCAGTCTGTATATAATCGAGTAACCAAACTTCGTCGCGAGAAAAAGCTCTGAACCTGCAAGGATGACCGTCAAACCACCCCATTGTCACGGGACAATTACCGTGCTGTAAGGAGAACGACGTTTGGCTAACTCTGGAATAGAAACTAACGCGGATAACTACGTATAGTTATGGAAGGTTTCGCGAAGGTACAACACGGTGGAGTTGTACTGTGCAGAATGCGCTTTATTCGTGTCCTGGTGCGAATATATATAAGCGGGACAGTAAATTAGAAAAGGGGTACGTTTTGGAGTACAACGGGGGTACGTCCAAATTACTATTTTTCTAGCTACGTAAATTACTACTTAGTTTCCTAGACAAAATAAATGCTCAGGTATCTTCCGTGTGTCCAACGAAAGCCTTCAAACTGAGTCTTCTACTATTGGTCACGGACCACTCTATCACCCAGCCTAAATTTTTCTTAGAACGGTGAAAACATTGTAAGCATGTAAAATAAATATTACTATCCAAAATTCCTGTTCGAGAACTGTCAAAGTTCCGATGGAGCAGAATCAACGTCAAAATCGGTCACACGTCGTGCCATTTCGTACTAACGTGGCGAAAAATAACACGCAACTGAGACAGGAATACATGCACGAAAATTGACCAAACGCCAGCCTGACTTGTGTTATTTACGTTCCGACCCATTTACGAATCACGTCTCTCACACGTCACACACGAGTTTGGCCCGATTTCCTTATCACGAGTCTCACACGATATCGTAGGCGAAAGGGTTAAAAGCTGCAAGCCGAGTGGCTCCACAAGTAACTATCATTCGATTCAGTAGCTCAGTATCTGTGGGAATATTTATGCTCGATTAACTTGTATAAATTAACTCATGTCCTATTCCACGATTATTATTGTCGGCTGGTCACAGGTACCCTGGATGCGGCGGTGGCGCTAGAAGGAACAAAAGGAAAAGGATGCGTTTCGTTCTGGGCCTACTAGTAGACCCATCAGTAAGGGTACCTAGCAGGCCCTGCTTTAGGTACTATTGGAAAGTTTGGAAATTGTACATATAGGAAACGAAGGGTTTTCACCGAGGACTTGCGAGAAATTTCACGACAAAAGTAACACTTGTTAAGAATAAAATGAACTGGTGTAAGTAAAATGCTCACAAAAGGGATCAAACGTGATCTGCGACATATGAAAAATATTCTGTAATTGGTAATGGAAAAATGTCAGCTCGCGGATTATTCCGCTCTCGGTGATAGACGACAGTCGTGGCTCGCGGAATATTCCGCGCTTGGATGCAAATGTGTTAAGTAGGAATCCATCTATTGACAAGGTTGCGAATGATGCCGCTACAACGTAATAGGAAAAGTTCCGTTGATTCAGGGTTGACTCCTGAGTCATTAGTGCACTTCGGACGTTGAGTATGGACGATAAGGTCGGCTTCACGCCATCCTGCACGATCCCGGAGACCTAACCTCGTGACAGAGAATAGGACAACGACGTTGCTCGGGGTAAACCGCGTTAATCTTGCGGCAAAGCTGGAGGTGAGACTGTAGGGTAATAAAATAGCGGCGAAAACAATGTATCGCGGATTACTCGACGACGTATGAATAACGCATGTAGGACAGGAGCAGACAGGAGCAAACAGGAGAATCGCTACTGCGCGTTCCTCTTGCCGGTCAGTAAATCATCGTGGCGCGGATACGGTAACGGGACGGGGAAGCAAATCGAGAAGCAAAGGTCGGGGAACAAAGCCGGGTACACGAGACGCGAGTAAAACGTGGCCGGGACCAGGCGGAAAAGTGAAACGCGAGGTGAAAAGACGGTTTCGGGGGGTGGAAAAACAGAAGGCGGGCTTTAAACGACGATGCGACCGCCGTGTCGCTGACGCCCACTATATTACCACGGAATTTATCTCCGCGTTGGCTCGCGTTCCTCCCGCAAAAAATGTTAATTGTCGGACGTTGAACGCGCGTCGCGACGCGTAAGACAATAAGAGCAACATGGCCGCCGGTGCAAAAAGAAACGGCGTGTAAGTAGCCGCGACTGCATTAGGGCCGATTCATTTGCATGCACTTTTACGTCGCACCGTGGCTTCGAAAAAATATTTATCGCCAGTGGTCTCGCCGTGACGCCTCGCTTATGAATTATGCATGCAACGCGCGGGCCTAGTAGCTCATTCCCGACCGCAATTTCGCCATTGAAGTGTAATTTCGTGCGGCCGGGGTATTAGAACCGAAACGAGATTTTTCCTCCCTTCTCACTCGCGTTTTCCGCGATGATGGTTAGAAAACGCGAGGAAAGGACCAGCGACGATGGGTAGGACCAGTAACCAGCCCGCACAAAGGAGCTTTGCGCGACACGTCTGGGGACAAAGGACCCAGGCAGAGATTGTTTCGCAGTTCGCGGAATGAATTTAGCGCGCGAAAATGGACGGATTGAATTATCGCCGGGGAGTCTTTGAGTGTTTACACGACAGACAAACGGTGCAGGAGGATGGCAGGTTGTCAGGGGAGGTTCCATAGGGATGTTCCGCTTTGATATTCCTCCAGTGTTACGGACGAAAGTTTCGTCAAGATTCGCGCGTGTGAGGTTCGAAAGGTCGCAGAGAAAGAACGTCGATGGGGTTTCTAGTGATCTATATTTTACCAAGGATATTGTGGTATTGCTAGTTGTAAAGGACTCTAGCAAAGGAAATAGTATTAAACCTTTGGCCTACAACCACGTGTGAGACTCGTGGTCGGGTTTTCGAGCCAAAACTGATTATCACGAGCCTGACTCGTGGTGCATCGGTCGGGTCGAAACTGACTATCACGGACCTCGTACGTGGTTCATCGGTCGGGTCGAAACTGATTATCACGGGCCTCGTACGTGATACATCGGTCGGATCAAATATAGACACCACGTGTCACGCCCATGATTTATTGATGTGCTCCACTTCAAATATTAACCTTTATTGATTGCTGTTTAACTTAATATACCATTTAATTTTAATCATTTGTTTGCTTTTAATTTTTCACCTGTATTTTTGTAATTCATTAAATTAACTTTTCCCGAATTATATTTTTCTAATAGGTACGACACTCCATGTAAGTCGTGTGCGATTGGTACAACTTAAGACAGATTTATCGAGCCGTGGAGTATCCCGCCTTGGAATACCTAAATGAGCCGTGAGATCGATATTTCGAAGGTTTATAACACGATTGCGAAGAAACGCAATTTTCGAGTTGGAATCTTGGAATATTGAGGGACAATGATAAGATATTCTTTAAAATCTTAATTTCGTCGATATAAAACTCGGTAATTCCGAAGGGTCATTCCTCTAATGGTAACTACTACCGATGCTTCGGACCTGGAGAAAGAACGTAATCTTTAGGCAAAACCCGAGACCTTACGCCTGCACAGGTATCGTCCCACCCTTACCAAAAGAAGGCGCGCTAAGGGCGCATGGAAGGGTGGTCACGACGCTTAGGATGCCGCTGATTGGAAAATTAACGCTTCTCGAAGTAACCAATCAGCGTACATCTTGAACATGCCAAGGCGAGGAACCAGAGACTAGGAAAAACTGAACCGGAAAGAATCGAGACATCAAAGAGTCAACACGAAACAGGCAAACGAGACTAGCTACCATAGAAAATTGTCAGCTCTGACCCTTAACACGTTTACAGCACCCTACGCGTTCCTTCAGAGGAAATAACTTCATCGTGAGACGTGAAAACAGATATTTTACTATTTCAATTACAAAATGGCGGAAACTGTCAACCGTATTGCATGCAAAATTGTGCTCGACTGTGTTGCATGAATTTACCGTACATACAGGGTGTTACCGGAGGGGTAGTAGCACCGGGTAGGTGATGATTTCACATGCAAAAATAAGTCTAAAAGAAGGAATGACGTCCAAATATTAAGCCTTTGCACTCTGTTCCGTCCCGGAGAACGTGTTTATAACATGATTTTTATTCTAAGGCTTACACTTTTAACAGACCTTACGGTTTACAATATATTTTATATCGCGACTGCAATTCCGGAGAATAGATGTACCTCACCACCGTTCTAGCGGATTAAGTTGTAAAGGTAAAGGCGAAAGTTTAGGAATTTTTACAAGCACCAGACTCGACAGAAGGGACCCTCGTGTGACAGACCCAACAAGCGACGGACGGACACCACTTATAAATCACGTCATTGACCATCAAAAATCGACTCCTTGACAGTTTCCTACTCCATAGCCAAAGGTCCTTCCGTCGCATCCTCTGTCCAATTGAAACTCCTTACTTTTCCACCACCAACGTTTATTTTGCCCAATCAGAACTGAACTGGAGAAAACACCGGATAGGACACGACGAGACACGACATAGATCAAATTCGAGAAATCGGTTCGTCTTCGACACCGATCCTTGAAACATCTTACTTACGCGTATAAACGCGTGTTCGAAACGGTACTCCGTGCAACGTCTTCATTATAACTATTCTATACTTTCTATAAATAAACGCTCTCTTTTATCAACACACACTTCGAGATCATTATTACAACTAGTCACGCGATATTAATTTAGCGCGTGATAAGCGTTCTAGGACATCGAAGGGATTTGATACGGTAGGACGCTACACACTCGACGACATTTTGGCTAGAGAAGACTAGAAAATCAAAGATTCTCTACTAAAAAACTGACGATACTTTTTTGAGCAGTACATAAAGAATTATATAATAACAGAATTGTAGAATTATTTGATTTCGATACTGTGCACACTGTTACATTACATTAAATTTGATATATCGATTAATATCGATCTTCCAAATTATATGAAATGGTGACTGAAGGTCATCTCTCGAGTGCAACGGGTTAAAATTTGCTCCAGTTTTCTATATTTCTTCTTTTTCTTTTTTTTATTCTTTTTCAACGTTTGCGCTATTTGATCGTGCTTAATGCTTCGATCGCGTATCTGCGAATGGAGGTATCCGGTCGCTGGAGGAACAGCCACGTTAATACGTGACCGCGTACTTTTATGGCGTCATTTGTCACGATACTCTGCCGCTGGAAATCATACGTGATGCAGATACTCGAAGCTACGAGCGAATGATTTACGCAGCACTCGCGCCTGAATTCACTCGATGAGTTTATTCTCGCGTGGGTAGACGCGAGGTAGAAATCTATTTTTTTTTTTATTATTATTTCGAAAATCCGAGGGTGCACGGTGTGAACGATTTTACTATATTTGTTCGGTGTTGGTTCGCTGATTTTTATCGTCTGCCGTTCGTGGGTTTACTGTTATTAACGTAGTTATTACGTGTAATTGTTTATTTTTTGGATTAGCTTGGATTTGGGATATTTGGAGCAGAGTAACAGAAACACGCGCTTGTATATTCCTTGTTCCAAGAAAGTACATCGTAATATGTATGTACTACAGGTTTGGAAAAATTATTTTTGTTACTTACCTAGCGTTGTATATTTCTATTTAATTACAGGATATTTTGTAAGAATTAGTAAATGGTGAATAAACGAAATTATCTATTTTATTTCTGACTGTCAGACATATTTTTATTAATTCGCATGAGCTATATCTATTTCTATATATTGGAATTGCGGAGTCTAATAGTAAAATAACTACATATATAAATATATATAAAATAATTACATACATACAATGCAATATCAATACAATAACTATTTATAGTTATTTATACATATTTATGTATGTAGGTTATATATGTAGTTATTTTATATATATTTATATATGTACTTATTTTACTATTAGGCTCCGCAATTGCAATATATAGAAATATATGCGAATTAATAAAAATATGTCTGGCAGTCAGAAATAAAATAGATAATTTCGTTCATTCACTATTTACTAACTCTTACAAAATGTCCTGTAATTAAATGGAATAAATATATATAAATAAATATAACATATAACATAAATATGTATAAATAACTATATATATAGTTATTGTATTGTATGTATGTAGTTATATATGTAGTTATTTTACTATTAGAACCCATAATTCCAATATGTATATATATTCTCTTTCAAGTCTTTTATTTCACAAGAAAGGTACATGTTTTTTCTAATGCTTCTCCTGAGAGACTAACCGAGCCCTCTAATTGTAAGACACATCTGCAGCCGTACCTTATTCCCAAGAACGTGTGAAGAGGGTACGCGACGCGGTTCGTCCGAACCCCCAACTTCCATCGAATATTTATATAAACATTCGTTCTAGGAATTTATATTTTATGAACTATTTACGTATATCTTATATCCTAGATTGATTTTTGTCTATAACTAATATAACTTATCTTTTCAACGCCATATTTCCAAATATATTATAATCCTCAGTCCAATATACTTGATACTTTCATATTATCCAGAAACTAGGTGTTAGTAATATAGTCAAATTTCGTGATTGTACACTTATGATTACACACTTCAGCACTGAAAACAATTTTTCCTATACTATTTCTTTTTCTCTAACAGTGTTTACTGTCGCATCAACAGCATAGTCATTAGCGACAGCCATAATTTTTGAATTTGGTGGTGCAGTTTGGTGTCTTTTACATATTAGAGGATAATACCAGCGCGTTTCTGTGAGGTCAGAGTCATATTTGAAAGGAGATTATATTCCTTTGTATTTTGTGTCTTCTACGTCCATAGGGTGTGTGGTTCTTAATAGCGGTTGTTTATAGTAATCGCAGACATTCGTGAATAATTTTTGTAATAAGTATCCTGTCTTTCCATCTCATTTTCCGAGAAGACATTTCTTGATAGATATTATGCACGTATTATTGCGTATCTTTGATCTACTCGTCGTGTTCCATACTCTATTTCATTCTTCCTTTTCTATTTTATGGATTGTCTTGAGTAGGTCTGGCTAGGGAATTGGGTCATTTGGTTCCATATACGAGAAGTTTACTACTTGCTTTGCCTGGGAATCAGTTTCTCATTTCCAGATCCCATATTACCTCCTATTCTAAGACAGTAGGATATTATTGTATAATAATAGCACTCTGATAAACAATTCTCAATTTCTTCTCGTCCTGCATACTATCAGCCAATACATAAAGTAGTTCACGAAGTTACTCGAACGCTATACTTCAAAAGAATTCTTTAACCCAAAAATTCCAATTTTAATGAAAATTCGCGTGCACGTAAAGTATAATAAGTTACGTCTGCAGTAACATTTTTATTGGCAGAAAATGACTCTGAGGGGCTAAAATCAACGACCAAAGTTTTAACAATTTTATCGATTCTTAAACGGGATCCCACGCGGAGACATTTTTACCACAGAGTGACGGAGCAACAAAAGTTGAACATTTATTATTCGACAAATTTTTCTTTATCTCGCATCGTTGTACAGTTATGTTTAAAGAAACAGAGATCGGACTGTAACTCTGAGTAACGATTTCACCCACGCGAAGCGATGTCTGCAAATACAAAAGATTCAACCATGTGCTACTCGTTATGCTTCAAGTGCACTTACACTTTCATTAAAATCAGAATTTTTCAGTTAGAGTACTGTCTTAAAATTCGTACAGCGTTCGAATACTTTCGTGAGCCACTGTGTGCGATCGACGCACGTATGTAATATGTAAAGCTCGCTGTATATAATTCAAAAATTTGATACGATTCGATTAATCTCGGTACAACAAGCGCGACAAATTGAAAAGCACTATTCCAAACAATTTCTCGACAATCTGCAACTTGCAGTCTTCAACCCCCGCACGGTTTCAGACACGGTCTAGAACACGATTCGAACAGCCTTGGTCCATCGATTCCCCGGCAATTCCCCGAAACACGATTCGAATAATCCTCGTCGGCCAGTTGCGCGAATTCCATTGGAATTTTCGCGGGAAAATGGGGAAAAAGGAACAGTCGATTAGCCTCGCCGGCTACTTTGTTTTTATCAGCGTCGATCCGGCGCGATACCGCGAAATTTATTTCCCCGCGGATGAAACTCGCGCCTTTGACGCGCTGTATTTGGCCATGCCATAATTTCCGGGACCACTTCGCGCCGTTGTCGGCTTCCTGATTTAACGTAGCCAAAATGAAATCCGAGATTACGCGTTGATCGGCCCGGTGCGCGTTTAAATCGTCGTCCAAACAGGCGAGAGCTGTGCCACGAGGGGTGGAATATATGGTGGACCGTTTATACGTCGAACGTGATGAAGTTTACGATATAGGTAAACACTGATTGACTACCGGTCCGTGGAAATAAACATAGAAAATAAATAACGATGACAAACATAACACGACCTGAGCCACTGAAAGAGACTGTATCCGGTTTTCTGCTCAAGATACGAGAATAATGTGACCACCCTCTCTAAAGAAAGACTCTAGACCAAACAAACTCCTAATGACCATGGCCCACCTGGAGATTATGTTCAAAAGCGTTCCGTGCCAAGCCATTCTTGTCTGAAATGATCTCCACGCCATTTGTTGTTTTGGCTAAAAATTTACATATTGTAGAGACTATGGTGGTGGTAAATAATCGTACTCTATTTATTAGTAATAAGAATAATACAATATGTGGTGATGATTAAGACAGATAGATCAACTACAACTACAACTTAACAACACAATTACAACTCGACACGTTACAACTAAAATACAATTCTCTTCTAATCACTCTTCCCAAGCACTCGTTCTCAAAACTCTACACAAGAACTGTCCGCTGACCACTTTTGCCTTCCTTTATATATTCCCCAAAAGCCTCCCCCAACATGACCAAATATGGTCATGCTAAGGGCCTGACGCATCGCCGAGGTTTTTCCTACCGATCTGTCCCTCGAACCCTCGATGACCTTCCAAATTAATGTCACCTATTTCCGCGAGGTGGAAATTTTGCGATACTACAATATTGTCGAACAATATGTCATTATATCGTTAATCCATAAGTAATTACTTTGGAGTAGTTATCACACCGTGTACTATTTATCGTACACGTGGTGCTGCGATCAGTTCGACTGTAAAAGTTAGTCAGTTGGAAAATTTTCGATTAGTAGAAAGAACCCGTTGCATTCGAATTTGTTAAGTGAAAAACGAAGGAAATAGAATATTTAATAAAAGAGACAACATTGTTCGTCTTTTGTTTTGCAACGATTGCCCGAATAAGCCACTTTTATGCATCCCTTGTTTTAAAAGAGTTAACCATTACGGGTAATTAATAATTATCGTATATATAACAATTAAACAAATTGATGTGCTTTGTTCTATACTGCATTTGGTATAATGCCTCGATCTTTTATTGGAAATATATTTTGCAGAATTAAATTTGTCGTAAACATGTTTTCAGTGCATTAAATAAATATGTCTGCGTGTACCATTTATAAAATATGTACCATAAAACCAGTTTTGTTACAAAAAGAGAGTTATTGTTTATTAGACGTGCAGATCTCTGTCTGCACAAGGATTAATTTAGCCAAAAATCCTACATTGCAATACCGTGTTAATTGTGAGGACGAAAAACTTTTGACTAAACAAACTGCGGTCATTTAAACTTCTTTTCCTCTTATCCTACCTTCTTGCGGAATTTGGACAAGAGAGAAACATTATTACAACTTACACTAACATAAATATACAACCACTGTGGACATTTGTTACTTTCCGCAATATTGATTACACCGTTTATAAGATTTTTTACAAAAATATTCACCCGAAAATAAATTGTGGCGGTCGCTTTGCAGTTAGTACTAGATTCGAGGAGGACCAGATTCGAATACGAGAAGGTTCGAGGCTTCGTAAAAATACTAGACGAGTACTTTTCTACTTCCTGCACTTCCTATAGAAGTTCTCGACCCGCCACTGATATCCCTAAGACCGAGGCACGGGCCTGCTAGGTCGTCCTACTGAGGAGTCCGCTAGCAGGCCCAGAACCTAACCCCTTCCTCTTCCACGCGAAGAGCGCGCCTCAAAATAAATAAATAAATAAATAAATTCCCTTGCCAAGATCCATCTATAGATTATAGTCTTTCCCAAAATATCACCTATAAAGACTACGCTTCAATCGAATAAGTCACCGAATAAATGAGTCTTAATCCTAGAATGAGGACGTTATTCTGCTCGTCGTTAATCAGTTATTCTATCCATTACTGATCAACCTGAATTCTATCTATTGATAGGAGAGTCACTCCGTACGTCACCAATACTTCATAAAATACAGTAGATCGTTATTTAACGCGATTAACATCAGTGTAGGATGGCGAAACTGGTCTTGAGACACCGAAAATTCACGAAAGAACAAGAACACGATAACGCAAACTCAAAATTCGTAAACTGATTTAACTTAGGGAAAGAACACCAAGATAACGAAAACACACAAAGACGCACTCTTTTAAAACTCTCTTTCCAACACCAAGCGACTCACGCTTGTGCTGGTCACAACCGATTTCAAAGGACTCTGTTTTGGTTGTCAAGGACCACGCTTTTATGCTTTCCTTAACCTACGCTTCACCTCCCCGTAGAGGAGTCGCGCAACTTAATTTTGTTGCATAGAATAACTTTTCGATTTGCTTCTAGAAGATATCGATCGGTTTACAATTTGTTTTTGTTGGCAACAGCCGATTCGCGATTTCTTTTGGTATCCTACATCAGGTTTACGAACGTTTCTCGTATACCTATTTCTACGAACACCTGTCAAATTGACAGGTAAAGAAACCCACGAATTTTCCTTAAACAAAACGAAAATATTTGTATTGCATAACAAAGTAACGCGGAGCAATATGAATTTAGGAAATCGCGTATTTATTTTTTAAACAGACAAGTATACACTGCAGGTGTCCTACGAAATTGGGAGAATTCGTGAGTATCTTCGTTATAGTCCTCGCAAATGTAACATGTTCGAAATTATTACGTCCTTTTCTTATTCTCTCATAATTCCTAATACAAATACAAATTTGTATTCGCGTTCGCAAGAATTTTGGCGTTACATAAATCTGTCCTATAATCGAAAGTGTTCCATAATTTTGGAGAAGTCAAAAGACACTATCTTAGAGTGTCTGAAAAGAAAATTGAAAAGGGACGAGTATAAAGTTTGAATGCTAAATTAATTTCCGTAAAAGTGTTCGAACGTCATTATTTGTCATGTTAGAAATTCAAAACACTGGTCAATACAACCATACGATGAACAAAGCGTCATACAACAAAGCGAGGAAGTGCAACTGGAACCAGTCGAGGAAGAATTGTTTAAATAATTTTTTACGAAATTTAGGATTACAACGTGCTTAGGATTATTACGTGTATCAGGACTTCCGGAACGCGTTAGGGTACCGGTGAATTCGCGATGTTAATTTTTAGATAGGATAGGTTTGGGTAGCACGTCACGATAAATTCGACGAATGTGAGAAAAACTGGCAAATCACGCGAGCCACTTTCTCTCGCAGAATTTCACCAGTGTTCGATATTTTGGTGGTTCTGGCACTCGTAACGCTTTCGATGCCAATGCATTATAATACGAATCTCCTACAGATGCCAAATATGCTCCTTTGGATTACACACGCTACGAGAATTCCCGCAGAAGGCGACAAACCGAACACTTTCGAGACAACTCGTGGCTGACAGTCCACGTGCCGAGGTAAATTTATTGGCGTGAATTTCTGCGGAAAGTTTGACAAGTAGCAGAAACCTTCTACCTATCCGTGTCACTGTCCGAGCTTAACGAATGGCACTTTAATTAACCGCGACCCCATTTTTATGCACTTTAAAACTGTCCCATAATGCAGTAGCGAATTTAAAAAGTAAGAACACGAATCTCTACAAATAGTAACATGAATTACATAGAAATCTTCTATTTATTGAAGTCGCTATCCGAGTATAAGAAGCGAGTCTTTAACGTTAAACCTATCATCATAGTCTAAATCATCGTTTTCAGGTATATGATTAAAAATTCTTTTTCGATATAATAAATTTTAATATAAATTCTTTCTTTTAATATAATTATTATAAATTTCCCAATATTTTCATTTAATCCATTTTCTTCGAAATTCTTTATTTGCCTCATTTTTCCATCTATCGGACATTTGGCTCGTCGTGATAGGTTTAGTGTTGATCAAAACCTTATTATCGTTATATAAATTCAAAGAACCTATCTCTAATCAGTGAATTACTATCTTTCAAATACAGCGTATTTAACTGAAATAAAAATATAAATTCGAACCAGAAAGCTATTTTATCACAGGAACCTATTTTTCGAAATCACAATCCAAGTTTGACAAATGAGTCTTTAATGAAAGTTCATTTTACAATAGTTTTTGAAATATAAGTACAGTTGCACCATTCCTTATGGTATAAGACTATAGAAATTATTCGGACGTTATGCGTAAGCAACCAGGAAAACTTGTACCGAAGTAAATATAAATTGAAAGTACATGCATTATCAATTAGCATGTTCCATTTAAATATGCGTGACACATGTATATCGAGTACGATACAGTAGTATAATACATTCTATCATACACAGTATACTACATTAGTATTAACCCTTTGCACTCAACGACTTTTTCGTTACAGAAAAATAGTAATTCGAAGACTTTCTGTCACAGAGTAGACGATATTTTTAAAATGGTAAATGAGAAATCATATGCAAATTAAGACGTAGAATTATTTTTCTTCGACACTCCACACATCGTTAGGTAATTTTAAATTTGATATATTAATTAACGTCGATCTTTGTAATCTGATTAAATGATGACTGAGAGTCACCCCTCGAGTGCAAAGGGTTAATATTATTAATTATGTTAATGTCAATATGTTGATATAATTTAAATCACTTTTTTCTTAATCAATTTACGTTCACAGACACTCTAATAATAAATTCAGTAAGACGAGTGTACCCTATTTATAATACGTATTTATAAGTACAACTCGTAGGGTTTTTTCATACCAGAGGAAACCTAGAGTATTGGTCTCTGAAGATGCGAGAAAAAGAAAAGAAAACACCTGACTCGCGTAAACTATATTTCAAATATTCCAACTTTGGAATTTTTCCTAACAAGAACAAACGATCCACTTGACCGAGTGAAAGAAGTAAACGCAAAGGGAAAATTCACTCACCATTGTTGGAGGCTGCAGACGTGGATCGAGTGTCCAGCAGCAGGAGACACAGGACGACAAGGATAGCAGTCATCCTCGGCACAAGATTGAACGACGTATCTTTGCTTGCTTTCACGAGCACGAGCATTTTCGCGTGCAGGTTTTCGAACCCGGTGGCACAATCACGACCCGCGTAAGATCCGCATCCGCAACGAACAGGCACACCAACAGAGTCCCTGGAATCCTCGGGCAGTCCGCACGAACTTGCAAATCCGTTCTCCCACTCGCGAAACGATCCGCGTTTGTCCGTGCACGCGCGCCCGCTCGGCTCCGAAAGGGATTTATCGGCGAGAGCGTGGACCAGCATCCGCCGGAAACGTTCTCCAGAGCGACCTTCTGTCGCGCGACCTTCCATCGAGACGGCTCACACAGACCAGGCGACTCGCGAGCTTGCACCGCGGGACCACACTTCCGGTTCGTCGACGCGCGATATCTCGGTTAGCTCAGGATTTCATAGAAGATGACGTCACGCCAGCGCATCCTAGACCAGTCGCGATCTGCAGCGATCCAGCGATCGCGCCCGGCCACGCGATATCGATCAGCAGCCCACGAGATCGAACCTCACCTGCTCACAATTTCTTCGGAAACGATGCAGCAAACGCGACGAGCACGATCTCCGGATGAACGGATACCGATCACACGATCGACACGAGGGGATCCTCGATCGAGACACGCGAGAACGATCGAAACACGCGCGATCGTCGAACGACGACGACAGCTCCCACGACAGCACGCTCGGGACGCCCGGCGTCGACTGGCGTCCTCGGAGAGCGCCGGTTCAGGCAGACGTGCACACGCCGACGTCCAGGCGTCGCGGCGCATATCTCCTCCACCCCCGTCAGAGATCTCTCACCCTTCGGCTAGTCAGGCCAATCGCCGCGCACCAGTCGCCGCCCATCGCGTCGCGGCGCCGGCACCGCCCCCGAATTAAGATTTTCCACTTTTCTTCGTCGGACCCGCTCAGATCACACAGCACCGAGCTCCGCGGCCCCTTTTCTCTCGCCACCCCCGACTTTCGCGCTACGCTTCACACGCGCGCACGCCGCGCCGGTTCCACTCGCGAGCAACGTGCTAGCCGGCGGATCGGGCAACCGCCAAGGACCGCGGCTAATTTCCACCTGCCGCCGGAAAATACCAACCAACTCGTGGGCTATTCGACGTGGACTATGAGCACTTCGATCACATACAAATTCCTTGTTTCCTGCAGAGGCGTATCGTTCAGCCTTCGCTTCGGAAATTGCACGATGCTTCCCAGCCTTTCGGGGTATCCACTGCAGACTGTTGATGTTTTACCCGAGGATGGAGCGGTAACCTCGGGATGTCTGGAACGAAGAGACGACTGGAGTTAGCCTAGTCGAAGTGTATCGTCTTTTGTTGGGGGTCTGTGTTGCAGGTTTTTGGGAAACGGTTGGGATTCTTGCTCTCGAGTTATCGTTTTCGTGAGAAACGATTGTTCTCGGGGAAGAATGGATATTTATTGCAACTACAATCAGTATAAACTGTAACAACGTTATCAAAGAAATCACGGTGACGACCACGCTCCTCGTGAGTTCTGGTAGGCTCACACCGGCCTATATAACGTTGAATCGTTGTATTTCAACGGGGGTTGAATTTTATTGAGATTATGGGATCTAATTGTAAAATAATTACTATGTATTAGATTGTCCCATAAGTTCTTTCCGCGTCACGCTATGTATGTCCTCGAGCCGGGTATGTTTGTAAACATGCAGGATTATCAATTCTCCGTTTATGGCATCGTATCATGGCATCATACCATAATATATATAATTACACCATGTAGGCATAAATCAACCTTAAATAGCAAATATCGTCTATTAATTTCGCATCAAAAAGAAAGGAAGAAACTTTTGAGACACCCTAATATGTTGCGGTCCTAGAACCGTAATATCCCAGATCAAGTGGAGGACTGTTTTATGTCCTTATCGTCAACGTCCCTTGACTTCTATACACTCATTGTCACCTAAGCCATTACTTGGGTAAACCGTTAACAAGGACCAATATATCACCCTTAAGATAGGCACAAGGACCCAAATTGTTTAAACAGCCACCTGCACCGAAAGACGCTGAAGCTAGCACACACCCGAATATTATTCACAACCAATCAGTAGACAGACGAACCTTATAAAACCACCAACAGGCATTCGCAAAAAGATTCTTCCTAGAAACTCCAAGACGACCATACTATCATCATCGAGACCTATAAACAACTCAGAGCAAGAGACTGTCTACTATAGAACTCTCTGTATTTCAACCATAACCAGGCCTACCTCTATCAAGTTAGAGTAGGCTGCATTCCAGCAACATTGTTGCCTTACAACCCTGCGAAACTCCCCGAGCGAGTTGCAGTGTTCGGGATGCAACAATATATATGTGGGATTGGAATAAGTACGGCCCTGAAAGAATGCCAAGTTTGTTTGGGCTTAGAATGAGAGTGACCGTGTGCAAGAGGATTGACTGCAAAGAAAGTTTAGGGATGTGTCCAGAGTGATTGAAGTACCTGGCCCACGGAGGTTGCGTGGGAAAGGGGCATGATTGGAAAGGAAAGCCTGGGTATGGAAAAGGACAATGAATGTTTTAAATAAGGATGCAAGGGCGCGGGCAGCTCCAGTCTCCACAGTCGTCTGTCTAGAGTCTACGGTCTCCAGTCTACAGTCGTCGGTCGTGAACAGTTTACAGTCTTTAACAGTCTTCAGTCTTTAAGAGTTCTTAAGCTAGTGTCTAAGAGTATGGCAGTAAGAAGTCAAAGTCGAACGTACCCAGAGCGAATCTCTCTTGTTTCATAGCCGTCAATCTACGTATAAGCTTATTGTATTTTATCAAGCAGTAAAACAGCGCTATTTTAGCCAATCCACCCAACCCGATCATACATACATATACTCTGAAAGTGTTTTATTAGTCAAGAAAGGTATATGATTCTTTGAGTGCTTCTCTTGAGAGCATGTCAACTTTGTCAAGTTGCGTGACTTAATAGTAATCGAGTGATTAATACTAATTGAAAGATTCAAACTCAGTTACTTTGGTCCACTGTTGAAACGACAAGTTATGACACTGTCAGATGTCGAGTTCATGCGATCATAGAATGACAGTAAAACCGATTTCTAACAATAGGATTACGCGTCGTTGCAAGAAACAAGTCGCAGAGATCAGGGCCGGCGTGACTTTTCGCGGAGCCGGGTTCAAAAATTTTGCGGAACCAGAATACACGTTTAAATCCGGTATGGTATCGGTAAATGCTATGGTATCGTCATTCTCTAAAAAGTTAATCAAAATCGGTGTTTTCTAAGTGAGTGATTTCCTTAACACCTAATATCTCCCGCACCCGTGTTGCAGTCGTATCAGTCTTTGATGTCAACGTTTAATGTCAACGTTTAGAACACGCTGCAACGAAATATTTCAATGCAAAGATGGCAGAGAAAATCTTGCACTCGTGTCAGTGCACAGCAAGCTGTACCATGTCCAATTAATCCATAATCGATTAATGGATTATGCGATTGTATTTTCTACGCACACCCGAATATTCGATCTACTATACAGGGGGTCCTACAAAATGTTTGATGAGTTTTCGTAGACCGTGGAGCCTTTCAAAACGCGGGGTCGAGTGAACGCGCTGAATCTGCTTGAGAGACTAACCGACTCCTGACAGTGTGTCAAGAGGGTACGTGACGCGGTTCGCCTAAACCCCCAATTCTTATCCAATGTTTATAATGACATTTGTTCTAGGAATTTATATCTTATAATTCGTATTTTATATCTTAGATTGATTTTTGTCTACGATTAACACGTTAAGTGCCCAGTCTGTTTTGCTTGCCGTTCCGTTCGGACCCAGACCCAAGTGGAACCCCCGTCAAGGGACATTGATGGCAGGCAAAGTGTTCATAAAACTCGAAGACACTGTACCAATTATTATAACAGAAATTCTCAAACGTTAGATCCAAAGATGGCGAAGAATTTAACACCAAAGACTAGTACCTTTTGGTCCTATTCTGGGCCAGTTCCCGAGGACCGGCTGGGCCCGAACGGAAAATCTAGTACCCGTCCTTGTGGAAAATGGCGGTCACGGGTCGAACCGTCGAGTTTGATGAGAACGTGACGAAGAATAACACGTAACTGAGGCAGAAGGACATCGAAAATTAACCACGAACCTAACCTCGTATTGTTTACGTTGAGCCCTAGCTATAAACCACGTCTCTCAACCGTGATACTCATGTTTGTCCCGATACCACAAGTCTCACACGGTATCATAGGCGATAAGTTTAACACTGAAACTACTAAAGTCAAAATGACTTGTTTTGAACTTTTCATCTTTGCAATTGCTGAAAACATGCAGTTGCTTTTGGCAAAATTAACCTCTAAGGCACGATGCGCCACTCTTTATGTGCCGGTTCATACTCCTTATTTTTGCAATTACGAAAAATGTATCGCTCCTATTGACGAAATTAATATCGATTTTTATTTAGACGAAAATGGAATTACGTACATATTTTTATTTATCATTATACCTTATTTAAGATCTATATATATTTTATTTATAAGTATGCGTTACAGGTCGGTAATTCTAGTGTTAAATATAATTACAAATAAAATGGTTATGGAGCAAATTTCATATTTCACGGTTCCCCGTTATAATTTGACCGCGCGTGTCATAGTAATTATTCAACAAAATTCTCCAAAGTTATTTTGACCGCGCGTTTCACGGTAATAATTCAACAAAATTCGCCAAAATTATTTTGCACGGAACCAGTTCACAATTTTCAACGTCCACTTCGTCTCGGTAACGTCAGACGATACCTAATGCACCTAACGACATTCGAATAAAAATTCGAATCTACAAAGATTCGAAGATGCAAGCTATCTGCGAGGAGAGGAGACTCGAAGGGAGAGAAGTCGAGACAAATATTTACAGTTGATGCAGAATCGCATAGAATGTGACTGCGGCACCATTAGAGTAATAGTTCTCATCCTTTATCAAAAGCAAGTCGCGGATGTACTGTGCGCTCATTTCGTATGACATTTCATTTTCGTGAAAAATTGCCGACGAGCTCCCTCGCGCGAAATAGACCGTGCAACTACCACGAACTTCTGTCAGGGATACTTTCAAACTGTGATTTCGTTCAAATATTTTCCTGCGAAAATTTACGTATCTTGTCGCTTGGGCTTCTTCCTCCCTTGTGTATCACAATAAACCGCAGCTTACGTCGCGATGGAATGCTCCGCGAAGAGACGCTGCATTTAAATCCGGAACTTGACGGAGAAAGTGAAACTTTTTTCAGAGGATGTACCTCCAGAAATTTCAGATCAAACGTGAATGATCTGCGAGAAATTGATATATTTTTTGGTACCAAATAGATATTTAATATCTCGTATTCTTGCAGGTAGTTCTTCAAATCGTATAAATATTAAGAAATTTCTAAGGAAAGTAGAAAAATTCGGAAAAAATTGGAATATTTATCTTTTACTTCCGATAAATATTTAATATCTGTAGTTATTCCTGTAGATACTTTCCACGGTAGCCATTATAGTGGCGTACCGTTCCTAAAAGGTTAGAAAAAGAGGTGTATATTTTTAATATTGATTTAATTATATTGATAATATTGATAGTATTAATAATTTTAAACTAAGTAATTACGGATTTTAGCGATAGATGGCGTTTAGCACATTCCTCTGTTTTGTCAACGTGTTCAAAGCACCTAACCTATAATATTTTCTTGTTTACCGTCTTTTACACCATATGCACCTTATAGTAGCGTACCGTTCCTAAAAGGTGAGAAAAAGGAGAATATATTTTTAATACTGATAATATTATTATATTATAATATTAAGTAATTACGGATTCTAGCGATAGATGGCGTTTAGCACATTCCTCTGTTTTGTCAACGTGTTCAAAGCACCTAACCTATAATATTTTCTTGTTTATCGTCTTTTACACCATATGCACCTCAAAATTATCGATATCGGAGAAAAAGACGTTATTCGACAAATTCGTCTCGCAATTAAATTAATAAATTAGTATGTCATGCCCTTATCGACTATTCGCGTGTCAACCAATGCGTTCTGTCATACTGCTGCTTCGCTATGAATAAATCATTCGCAATCATTTCATCGAAAATAGAGCAAGACTATACTCCCTTCGTTGTTCACTTCCGATGTTCATTTCAAATCAAATGCAGGCGAAAGCAAATTTTATGCTTAAATTCCATTTAAGCCAACATTTTCTTTTATCACCATTAATTTCTCACGAATTTTTGTTTGCTCTTATTGGCTCGTCTCGTTGGATCCAATATGGTTGCTCTAACGACGAAGCCGCGAATTTAATCGGGTCGAAGTCTACGTCGATGGAGGCTAGATGGGAAGATCGTGGTTCGAGAATGATATCGATATTTCGTAGAAATAGATACGATAACCATTAGCTAATTTAGATTGGGTTATCACGAGATACGATGAGAATTATGTTTCTGTTTACGAACACTCGAGAACTACGTGGATTCGGAAGAAACGGGAGTATCTTCAGGGATCGCGAGTTCCATGAAATAATTGGAAATTTACTCGTCAGACGAGAAGATCGGATCGAAATTATCTTGATCTGATTCAGGCTGATGAGGCTCAATGTGAAATCGAAGCATACGAATTAACTTCGGAAATAGTAATAAATTAATCGACAGAATTGATTGCTAATTTATTTCGAAATAATTAAGTGTGAGTGTCGTGTATGTTTAGTTAAAATTATGAATATAACAGTTTATTCCGATTAAAATATTTTTCGAAACAATATTTTAAAAAATTTTTTTTAATTAACCAGGATCGTCAATTTATATGATTGATATAATTTGATCTTCCTAAACTGTATTTTTAAGCTAATCTGCCATGACTTAAAAATATATATTCTGATTATTCACGAAATTCATAAATTTTAGTAATTTCAGATCAACTTTGCACAGGTTAATTTTCTTTAATTATAATCGACGAATAATGATGTTCGATCTATTTCGAAATATTTTTACGATATTTTAAAATAAATCAGTTAAATCTATTAATATTTTAATTATTTGTGAAATCCATAAGTTTTAGTAATTTCAGATCAGCTCCACATAGATTAATTTTTATTTAATTATAGTCGACGAATAATGATGTTCGATCTATTTCGAAATATTTTTACGATATTTTAAAATAAATCAGTTAAAACTATTAATATTTTAATTATTTGTGAAATCCATAAATTTTATTAATTTTAGATCAGCTTCGAACAGATTGACTTTCTTTAATTATAGTCAACGAATAATGATGTTCGATCTATTTCGAAATGTTTTTACGATATTTTGAAATAAATCAGCTAAGTCTTTTAATATTCTGATTATTTACGAGATTCATAAATTTTAGTTATTTCAAATCACCTTCGCACAGATTAATTTATTTTAATTATACTCGACGAATCATGGTGTTTGATATATGAAGGGAAAGAAAGAGTGAGATAGTGAGAAGAGAGTGTGAAAGGGAAAACCATTTACCACTTTGTTGGAGGTTAGGATTCCACGTAGATAGTCAATTTTTGAAACAGAGGTTCGATGCTTATGGATTTAATGTAAATATAAAAATGATTGTATAACATAAATAATTACAGAAAAGCTCTATCTATCTTAATGCTATCTTTGGATTTTACTTTTACTTTTATTGACACTCATACTCACTCTTTCTCACTCATACCGGTACCTAGTTACCGGTTCTCATTCACTCGTCATTCGTACCAATCGACACATTGCTACCAATACACCCCAATATAATATTTTATATTTATTGCATTATCTTTTATATAAATATACTTTGCCTTTTTCGTAGAAAGATGAAGATATTATTGTCCCATTTTACCAACGTTAAATTCGCAAACATCTTGAGTCTCCATTCACAAATCGCACAGTTCATGAGCAAAAATATAATAAACACGGAATACCACAATGCAGAAAAAGCTAAAAAGCTGTAAATAGGGTAAAGAGGTTGATCTAAGTAAAGATTTCGAGACGAGAAAAACGACAGGGAACTGCTAAATATTTGTCAGAATAATGCCACTGCGTAAACGATTTCGCGCTGAGTTCGCGCGGAAAACCATCGAGGCGTCTGCTCGAAAGGCTGCAGACAAAATATCCCGTCCCTGTTAGGAAACTGGCGTGGATGGAGCGAGTATTTCGAAAAACTTCGCCAAATATCGAAACTCGATGCCGAAGTTTCCCCGTGGAACTGGAGCATATTCGCTTCTTGCATGCTGGCGCGAGCGAACCCAAATATGCGATAAAACGTGAACGCGCGTAGCAACAAAATATTTTCCAGGATTGTCCGCGATAAAGCGGCGGACATGCAACGCAGAAATTAACCGGGATCGATAAACACTTCGAATATTTCAAAATATTAGACCTGGTTCAAGCTACCGAATTATATATATATAATAGCGAAACGAACTACAGCGTTTCTTATAATTTTTGACGTCTCTTGTAACCGGTGTAATAATACACTAGTGTATCACATACGTGGTCATATAACGAATCTCTTTCCTAATAACATGAAAAGAGATTCCATGGGACCAAATGATAGCACAGATTATAATTTTTAACATCTCTTGCAACCATTGTAATATTTACAAGTGTGTCACATATGTGATCTTACGACGAATTTCTTTCTTAATAATATGAAAAGAGATTGGAAGGAAATGTTAGCACACATAATTTTTAGAATTTCTTGCAACCAGTGTAATATTTACAAGTGTGTCACAAACGTGGTCATATAACGAATGTCGACGTGATCGATAGTATAGATTTTGGAATATCTCGAGATCCAAAGAAGTTGGAGCTAAATTTCTTTTTCAAAATATACCTATAAAAATCTATTAGTTTAATTACGGAACAGGATATTCTAAACAACGTGACGTTAAATCTGATGAGGGTACACCATGTGTCAACATGATCCATCGTATATACACCCACATACACCATGTTGTAATAAACAACAATGGTAATTTTTGGGTTTCGGGGACCTTCAGTATTCTCGACCCACTATTTCTAGAAAAGCTGTCTTAAACACGGTACAGTACGGGGGGAATTATGGCAACCCATAAGAGCACGCATATTCTTTTATATCTGTACAAGTATACTTGTATCTTTCACTAATAATACTAAACTTTCCTTTCTATACAACTGTATACGTATAGTTCCCTACGCATTTCAATAAACGCTGCGATTTCACTCGAGAAATGACAGCACACCGTGATTTAAATTATCTTGTCAAATCCACTCCACCAAGAACACAGTCTCACCTAATTACTCACACCTAACACCTCCTCCAATCACGTTAATAACAAACCCAGCTGAGCCAAAACGCTGCAAATGTACAGAAACGTCAAACAAAAGTTGCTCAGCCTGCCAATTCCAGAGTTTAAAACCCCCGTACAAAAATCACTGTACCCTTTGTACATAAATACACGTATGTATATAAATCAAGCACAACGCCATCTTTTACGAATCAGTGACAGAAAATAATTCGCAGGAGCATGTCTCCTTTACGTGTAACTAACACAAATGTAGGATCGAGTTGGGTGGATTGGCTAAATAGCGCTGTTTATTTCTTGATAGAATAAAATAAGCTTATACGTGGATTAACGGCTATGAAACAAGAGGGATTCGCTATGGGTACGTTCGACTTTGACTTCTTACTGACACACTCTTAGACACTAGCTTATGAACTCTTAAAAATTATTAAAAGACTAGCGACTGTAGACTGTCAAAGACTGTGGAGACTGTAGACTGGCGCTGCCCCCCAGAACGTGAGTTTCTATGACAATTGCCTGATGACGTGTGTACCACGTCGTTAGCGATTTTGCGACAAAGGCATTACGACGTGCGTGGCACGTCTTTCCAGCGCAAGTGGTTAACAAAGATTCCCACTACATTTCCGGATTATTATTCGTCGCACATTGTCACACGGAAAAGGATCATTCACCCACACTCGGTCACATAATGTCCTCCACGCGATTCTTTTGTTTTTCAGTTTTTCCATCCATCCACATTCACTCGTCACCACGCATCGCCTCTCATTCGCACCAACTCAAGAGCTAAACATTCCCACATAAGTCTCTTTAGCTCGTAATAAATATATGTAGGATCGCGTTGGGTGGATTGGCTAAAATAGCGTTGCTTTACTTCTTAATGGAATAAAATAAGCTGATACATAGAGTATTGGCTAAGAGAGATTCGCTATGGGCACGCACGACTTTGACTTCGTACCGACACACTCTTAGACACTAGCTTAAGAACTCTTAAAGGCTGCAAGAGACTCCTGGAGACTGTTAAAGACTGGAAACTAACCCTTACACCCTTATTTAAAGTATTCATTCTGTCCTTCTCCATATCCAGGCTTTCCTTTCCAATCATGCTCCTTTGCCACGCAACCTCGGTGGGCCAGGTACTTCAACCACTCCGGACGCATGCCTAAACTTTCACTCGACTCTACCATACACATTGTTTGCAGTCAATTCTCTCGCACACGGTCACTCTCATTCTAAGCCCAAACACGCTTGACATTCTTTCAGGGCCGTACTTATTCCAATCCCACATAGATAGTCACTTGGTTCACGAATGCAACGAGTCTCAGTTGAGCCAAGTCACCCTGATCCAAAGAAGTAAACAGCTAAATAAATGTGCTGATGCAACGGCTAAAACTGCGAGTAAAGTTTATTTCTTCACCCTTCATGGACTCTCGTCTGACTAAACACACAGTGATAACTCACGTCCAAGCTTCGTTCTCAGCAACGTGTAGGCACACGGCACGTAGAGGTCTAAACGAAGACACTGCGTTGGCGAGGCACGCGGGAGGTTGGCTTAATACGAGCGATCCAGACAGAAATCCACGGGTATCCGAAGTTTCGGCAGTAAAGGGAGGTAAAGGCAGAAGACAGAGAGGGTGATATGGAGGCGGGGAGGCGGCAGAGGAAGAACGAGCGAAAGGGTGGGCCAGAGGGTGGAGCATGGCTCTTTCATTTCGTTGATGCAAGTTTGAAGGTTCGTAGATCTGACGGGCAACGCGTTTTGGGCTTGTCCGCAGATAGGAGCGAAAGGAAGGTAAACCACCCTCTCAATCTCGGCCCAAGTATCTGCCTTCATCGCCATCGGTAATCTCCGTTCTTCATCCGTGGGTTTCTTCGGCTGCCGACATTCTTGATTCTCTGGTTCGTTCGGTCGCGTGATTTCGGTACACCTGCACACCCTCTCCTCTATTCTCTCCTCGCTCACGCCGAGGTTATCGCGCGAAAGGAATTCTCCTCTGCGAAACGATTAGCCGCCATCTCCAACCTACGCCGGCCAACCCCCTCGCAATCGACTTCTGATACGAGTTCGCTCCACTTTCGTCATTAAGAGAAACTTGCGCGGTTTCGCGGGGACGCGGATGGCAGTAATATCTTTAAGAGAGTTACAACGCCGTGAAATGATAACCGGTGTCACGTTGGCAATAATTTCAACGCCGGGTTATCGATGTCGTCGCGCCGCGATTTATTTCCCCTTAATAACCAAGACGTTCGCCGTTTTTCCGCCCCTTTCCGCGAGAGGGGGTGTTCAATAATCGTTTCATGTTATTATGAACAGACTGAGACGACCAATTTTCGGATTTTTCGTTATTCGGTTTGTTCGGTGATACGTTTGTGTAGGATTGGAAATTTATTTTATCTTTTTTCAACAATTCGAATTGATTGTCCCATGAGCTGAATAGATATCGTAGGAACCACAATTCCACATGGAATAATGAGAGCCTCTCCTAATCCTCATTTGAGGTCTATTGGCCAGAGACGTTTCAGTCTTCTATTTTCTTGGATCTGCAGCAGCGGCTGCATAAGCGGATTGATGTGTTCACGAATCTTGAGGTGATAATTATTACGTAGCGACCATCATTTTCACCCTCACGACTAGATGGATTCCGACTTCGAGGACTTGCGAGCAATAGTATCCCACCTTCCAATAGTATCCCAGTGTCTAAGGCAGGGCCTGCTAGGTGGTTGCTCATACTTACTAGTAATGTATAATATAATCTCAAAATAAATAAGAAACATATATACCCCATCTACCCCCTCTTCCCTCATCCCCCTTTTCTCCTTCATACTTAATTATTTATTTCATTTATCTATTTATTTATTTATATATCCATATTTATTTATCCACCCCCTTACACCCACTTGAAACCAAAAACTGTATAGTTTTCGTGCCTTTTCTATACATAGGCAAATCTGCAAGCTAATATAAAATAGTTCTAAAGTTCATTTTATGTGATTCAAAGTGATAGCGAGTGCTTCACGCTGGAGCCATCGATCTCATAGTCTAAGTATTCATTTGTAACCCTTTTGTACGTTTTGGTTCTTTTTTATATCTGTAGCGACCATCATTCTCGCCCTCGCCACTAGATGGATTCCGCCTTCAAGGACTTTGCCGCAAGTCCTCGGGAAACTCCCAGTTTCCTATATATATAACTTCCCGTCTTTCCAATAGTATCCCCAGTGTCTGAGGCAAGGGCCTGCTAAGCAAGCCTTACCGATGAGTCCGCTAGCTGGCCAGGGACGAAACGCATCCCCCTTCCTTTTCCTAACGTCCCTTTTAGATACGCCAATCACGGGGATACCTGCGACGAGCCGACTTCAAGCGATGGTGAGGGAAGACCCCCACATATGTATATTATTGTTTCTGACGTATTAAATGTATGTTAAATTGGGGGAAAAAAATTTCCTGGGCCTGCTAGGGTAGCCTTACCGATGAGTCCGCTAGCAGGACCGAGACGAAACTCATCCCTTCCTTTTCCTATCGTCCCTTCTAGCCACGCCGCCACCACAGAGGATACCTGCGAACAGCTGACTTCAAATGACGGTGGGGGAGGACCCCCCACAATTACTTCTGTCCTGTACGGTGTTCCAAGATCTTCATGTAAGGTTCGATTAGAAATAAACCATGGTGCATCGGCTATCGTTCGGAGGATTTTAGATTGCGCTCTTTGTATGATGACCATATTCGACTTGCTGGAACATCCCCATAGTTGAATACCATAAATCCATATTGGTCTAATAATTGTTTTATACATAAGAATTTTATTGTCCAATGATAATTTACATCGTATTCCGATAAGCCATGCCAATTCGACAAGAAAATTCGGCAAGAAATAAATTCGTTGATACGAAGATTATGTTCGTTTAAGCCCAGTCTTTACATTCGGGTACATTACTATTCTGCCAACCTTCCAGTCCTAGGAGGGTCATTCAAGTTGGATTTATCCACCGATTTGCTGACCATTTCGCGGAAAATCTGTCTCTTAAAATTGCTTATAAAGCGATACAGAGGTGGATTCACGATCAGATACGAAAAGACATCGATCAGCAGGCAACGACCATGCAAAAATTCAAATGACAACAGCTCTATTCCTGAAAATACGAGGAACCACCCTTCTACCCTAGTATTTCATACTAAATTAACCTTTTAATAATTATATTAATGTAATGTACAATTTTATAATACAAATTTAAAATATTGATATATATATATATAATTTTAAAAATAAAATTTTTTATTCCATCAATCAAAAATCTCAATACACTTTTGTATTGAGATTATTTCTCAAAAAGAAAAATCTTATTTCAAGAAGCGAAAAAGGAATTATAAATATACGCGTAAAATTAGAATTTTTTAAATTGTTTAAATTATAATTGTTGTCCATGTTTCAATATTTAAAATAATTGTTTTACGGAGTTAATCGAGACGAAAAATATAAAAGAAATGAATTTTCTTTCGTTTTCTATTATATTCGTTTACTTTGCAACGATGTAACACTATTTCAAAGATATAATCATAAATAATACTACTAAATTGGTCTTATAGTTACATAAAAATTATGTTTTTAATTGATTAATATTCTGAAACGAAACGTAAATAAATTTAGTCACTCATTTTCCATATTCAACAATGAAAATTATAAATTATCAACTTAGTAACACAAATAAAATACAGAAGCAACTTAACTTATTGTCAGAGATAACACCTACTTAATTCCTTACTATACTACTTACTATACCTTACATACCATAATGGCGAGTCAAATTTTTCATACAAAACCGTACAAAGAAGTATTATTTTCGTCATGCGAGTGAAATTATACTGAACACGTATCAACGCTAATAAAAGAAATAAATGAAAAATTCTTGAATAATTATAAAAGATCAAGCAGTATTGAATAAGTCATATCAATCAACCAAAGATCCATTCCCAAGATTTGAAAAATGCAATATACAAACCCCAATTGACCTAATCTTACAGTGCCTGAAGTATAACATACCAAAACAAAAATACTCACAGAAGCCACATGTCAAACAGAATTTGGAAAATAAAAACGTCACGACCTACTATAATCCATAAAAGAAACCAAACTTATTAAAAATGCTACAGATACACACAGAATGCACCTATTGAAATCTTGGTAATAACCTATATACCAGTTGATGCTACGATAAACAAATAAATATTTCTAAAAAATTCATATTAGATTTAAAAAACTTTTACGATTTTATTCTAGACGAAATAAATATATATTAGCTACTTAAAAATAAATACCTTTCCAATGCACTACATTTTATAATCTGTTACAGTGCAACTGTTAATCCTCTATGCACATATTGTCGATTATTTACGAACCAGTGCTCTTGGTTAAATATACATGTACTTATATGCATACATATTTGACAATACCTAATGGCTCATTATACAAGCAAGCAAATCGTACTGATTATCAATTACAATAAAGAAACGAAACGAACAACACGTATCGTACAACTCAATATTACATCGCTATCATACAAGAAAGATCTGAGTAAAAATAAAATCCAATGTCCCAATTTCTCCCCAATAATATAATCAAATAATAATACAAAGGGTTAGTTGATACATTAAATATAGAATTAATAAAATATTAAGTAAAATAGTAAAATAATAAAACCCAATATCCCAATTTCTCCAGAATAATATAATCAAATAGTAATACAAGGGATTGGTTGGTACCTCGAATAAAACAATAATAAAATACTAAAATAATAAGTAAAATAGTAAAATAATAAAATACTACATGCAATACTATAAAATATTCAAATACTAAAAGGATAAAATAAAATAGTGAGACTCTTAGAATAGGGTTGATAAAGTCAAGAAATAACGCGTGGTTTTTGAACGAATTAGACAAACAATATATTATAAATGTTTCTCAATATAAATTGTACAAATACAAACAAATAAATGGATTGGATTACTTTGGTTTGGTTTCATACATATTCAATATTTGGATTAATTTTTATATGCCGGATAATTGACCTTATGCAGGATATACGACCCTTTCACTTTACAGATACGATTCAGAATGAATAATTGATTAGTATTGTAGGATGGCGAAACTGGTCTTGAGACACCGAAAATTCACGAAAGAACAAGAACTCGATAACGCAAACTCAAAACTCGTAAACTGATTTAACTTAGAGAAAGAACACCAAGATAACGAAAACACACAAAGACGCACTCTTTTAAAACTCTCTTTCCAACACCAAGCGACTCACGCTTGTGCTGGTCACAACCGATTTCAAAGGACTCTGTTTTGGTTGTCAAGGACCACGCTTTTATGCTTTCCTTAACCTACGCTTCACCTCCCCGTAGAGGAGTCACGCAACTTAATTTTGTTATATAGAATAACTTTTCGATTTGCTTCTAGAAGATATCGATCGGTTTACAATTTGTTTTTCTTGGCAATAGCCGATTCGCGATTTCTTTTGGTATCCTACAGTATCGACGTGTAATCATCGATCAGAGCACTACGCAAGAGATAATGATGGCATCTATCGCTCACAGTTCTGGAGAGACTGGAATAGGTGGTGGTAAATAGAACTATTTATTAATTAACCCATTGCACTCGACGACTATTTCGTTGAATAATAATTCGGAGACTTTCTGTCATAGAGTGGACGATATTTTTAAAATGGTAAACGAGAAATCATATGCAAATTAAGACGTAGAATTATTTTTCTTCGACATTCCTCACATTGTTAGGTAATTTTAAATTTGATATATTAATTAACGTCGATCTTTAGAATGTGATTAAATGGTGACCGAGAGTCACCTTTCAGTCATAAGGGTTAATAATAATAAATTAACAATATGTGAGTGACGATTAAACACGCCTAATCTATATCGACTCCAACTTGAGACTATGCTCATCTCAACGACACAATGGCAACTCAGCCTATTATAACTAATGGCTCACAACTAAAACACAACTAAAACTGTCTACTAATAACTTCTCTTAATAACTCTCTCTCTCTATATATATATAGAACTGTTCTAAAGACTGTGGCTTCACGCCCTTGCACCCTTATTCTAACCATACGCTCTATCCTCTTTCATCCTCATGCTCTCTGCCTCAATCACGCTTTTCTCACGCACTCTTCACAGCCGTGCCCTCAGTGGGTCACGTAGCCTAAACACTCAGATGCATTTGTCATGTAAAATGACTATAAAAAGGAAAAAAAAACCGTTGGGTCGTAGCTCAACAATTATCTTTCTTCGTTATAATCCTTTTTTGGACATTTTATTATGGTAGATGTTACAACATTTAGACAATGGATCGGAGTTATGGCGTTAAATGTTACGTTAAGACTGAAGAGTCTTGTTTTCGAAGGGTTCTATTGGGTTGGCAAGAAAGTAATTTCGGTTTGCATCAGTAAATAATGTTATGCTTGTTTAGTTATTCTTTTGTCAATGTTAGAATTTTTTTCTTCTGAGATGTGGTAGTCGATACCTTTAGGTTGCTATTTCGTGAAATTCCGTGTAATTTCGTTTATAACTGTCAGTTCACGGTCAGTCTTAACATGGAGTGCAAAAATAAGCATTTTCCACACATTTTACTTTTTTATTTTCATAAAGGCAAGAACGCGGCTGAGGCTCGCAAAGAGATACGAGGAGTTTATGGTGTCGATTGTTTAACAGAACGCACGTGTCAGAATTAGTTTAAAAAATTTCGTTCCGAAGATTTTTCACTGAAAGATACCCACAACGTTCTGGTCGACCTTCTAAGATTTACGCACTTGGTTAAGTTTTCTGCAGATAAGGACCAGAAATTCTATGAGCGCGGGATCATGAAGTTACCAGAAAGATGGCAAAAGGTCATCGAATAGAATGGAAGATATTCGACCGATTAAAGTTCATTTACTGTATAGAAAAAATTGAGTTTTATTTCACACTAAAAAACCGAAAGTACTTTCTTGCCAACCCAATATATATTAAAGTCTTATCGGTGGTTGACTCAGACTGAAGTCGTGAAGTTAGTCATGTTTAGTTACGACGAATTGGGACTTTGGGCCGTGACACATTCCTAGACACTCTTCACTTGCAACAGATACTTCCATGGATACCCCATTCATACGATCCTTGCACACGGTCACTCATCCTTCCGCACGCACTCCAAATAACACTCTGAACGCTCGAGCCAAACTCAGGACCACTGCTTATTATCCTCTATTTTCGGGGAAGGGTCCAAGCGTTCCCATGCGCTTTACAGTGATACCTAGGCCAAAAGGCACTGTCACAGACGGCGAACCTCATGCCCTAATCACCATTCCTACATATAGATTATATTAACAGTCTTAAAATAAGTTAACTAAATCTGTTATCATCGTATAATTGGAGCAACCCTTCTGTCAAATTGACGGGTTCCGTAAATCTAGCGTTAAGGAAGGTCGAGACTTCACCGAGGACTTGCGAGAAAGTCCTCGAACCTCCTTCAAGTAGGAATTCATCTATTGACGAGAGTGAGAAGTTGGTTGCTACAAACGAAAGTCTAGGAATGTGTCCACGTGTCTAAAGTACCTGGCCCACCAAAGGCGAGGTTGCTTGGAAAATGAGTGATCAACGAAGACAGCTTATGTATGAAAAGAAAGTGTTAGGCTTTAAAGGGTGCAAGAAGGCAGAGAAGGCAGAACGTGTGTAGTCGAGACGTGGTGAATAGAGGATCGTGTGTTTGAGACTTAGAATTGAGAGGAACTTGGTGTAATACTTACGAGGTGGAAATCCTGCCATGCTACAGTTCTCATTTAATTTATTCTATTATTGTTCTACGGAGACAAAGCCTGAAATTTGTGAGCGTAGGAATAATGGAGCGATTAAAATGGCGCATAGGCGTAGGCAAAAGGCGTGATCGTAGGGCTGTCCAGGGAATCGGAGTAAGACGTCGAGCGCGTCGACACGAGGGGACGAAGACGAAAAGAAGAAAATGATGTGACAATCGGAAG